>NC_051131.1:1847659-2151912 GCF_014839805.1 Manduca sexta | reverse complement strand
GACTGAAAATTGAGGCTCATATTAAATAATCTTTTCATCACATCATGGGAACAATATACATCTCTGTCTAAATTTCGAAAACATAGGGAAGAAAAGAACAAACAAAACAGCACTCCTGAACATAGACTTAAAAACACTTTTTAAGCTTAAATCCTCTCAAACCTAAATCAAATAGTATACATGAATTACATTAAAACCGTAAACACCATAAATTCTATATTATGGACATAATTACAAAAAATACATACACAAATCAAACTCGTCGTTTCCCGACCGTCTGAACTTCAGTGGCCATTTCTGAAAGTTAGTGGACTTGGGGTGGGTTGGGGAGGACCGCGCCGTGTGATTTACACTCGCGTATTATGTTTTGACTTTAATAAACAAAACGTTTGTCACAAGGCGTCGTATAGAAAAATACGTTAAGAACGGGGTTTGGAACAAAATGTTGGAAAAATATAAGTAATATGATTAAAAACCTTATATACGATACAAAGTGAGCCCAATAGGATAACATTTTTGTTTTAAATAAATTATGACGCCCGTTTCTTTTGAAGCTAAATTTATTCATATTATTAGCCTTTTTGCCATGTATCCAATGTTAGTATCAGGCTCGTTATAAGACTCAACATCTGATGACTTAGTATGACAAAGACTGGGGCCTTATGTTTTGCCTATCCTTGATGCCGTTTATACACAGGTGATGTTACTTATCCACTCATTTCATTGCATAAAATATATAATTAAGTTCAGAATACTATACTAATCTCAATTATAAAAGCTATCGGAGTCAGCCACCCCAGGGATGCAGTCATAAAACAATTCAAATAGGTACAGCGAGGAAAGAATAAATTAATTGTCCTTTGAAGAGGAGTCAATGCGGGGACATTATTTTACAAATTAAAAAGTCTTCCCTTTCGGTTGTCATAGTCTCGGGTTCCTTCGTAGCTCATGAAATATAGTCTGTGGACTGATTTATTTTATTCTTATTTTGGCACATGGTTCAGTCTAGTTAGATATCCTTTTCAGTAAAAAATATTGTAAAATAATTTTAGAATCGCCAAACAGAACCCGTATTCAGTTAAACAATATTCCAAATAACAATCCAAAAGCTATTCCTCGTTTTATATTTAAACATGCAAAACTCAGGAATCGAACCGGAGATCCTTTTTAAACTGGCCGGGGCGGGGCGCTCTGTGATTTATTGGGCTATAAAGTATTATAATTAAAAGCTAGGGGGTGGTGGGGAAACTACAGCGGAACACGTCGGCCGTCGCGACCGCAACGCCCCTTGCGATCGCTGCCGGCCTGCAGTGTGTCTTATTTATAATGTTCATAGATTTTGGTTTTCTTGTGACGTCACTTTTTATAACTGAGGACACAAGATGATAATAGATTATTGTTTATAAATAGTAACATTAAATAAATGTTTGAATTGCCAACACTGAAATACATTGACAGTGGGTGTTTAGTCACGTAATAATATTTTCACTGAATATTAACACGAATGCTTGCATGATAGCATAAATAGAAATACCCAGACCCTCGCATTGAAACACTAACTAATTAATAGACTTTAGACGATATATTCCTAAATAGATTAAAGGTGCGACTCTATATTTTTATTTTACTATGATGCGTTATGTCAAAAAAAAAAAACAATATTTCTCGCAACCAATGCACCCTAGAAATCATACACATCTTTTGTAAAGAAGCGAGCCAATAGGTCTTATTACAACAGATTATTACAATTGCCAATAATTAAATTTCGAATAATCTAAATAGTTGCTCGACTTGGGAGTGGAACCTTATATTACAAGCCACTCCACAATCCATGATACCCAGTACGTCATTGATATAAAGTCTTAATAACTAGAAATAAATATGAAAAATGGCTACAGATTATATGTGAACGTGAGTGTTAAGTTAAAAAAACAACGCACGGACTGACGGATGGCGCGTCTGCTACGGGAGACCGGCGAGGAACATAGATTATGAAATAAAGCAGATGGGACAATCGCGACCTTTGTCCAACATTAAACGTGAAAGTTTTTAAGAATTGGATGATTATATAGCCAAATAGATCCTTGATTGGATCATAATAAAATTTAGTGACCAGCATTAGTGAATAGTGAAATTTTCAAAAGGTAATCCGATACAGTAAAAATTGCCCAAGTAATACATCGCGGCCAATTTAATAGAAATCTAAAACTAAAACAAACGTAAATAAACCTAAATGGGAAGCCGGTCGGAATCGGGTTGGATGGATGCTTCGCCACTGGTTACCAGATAAATTATGAACCTGATTAAATCAATTACTGGTGATAGTGAACGAATGCATATTTCATGCAATTTTCAGTGCAACTTAATTTTCATAAAGATTTTCATGTGGCATGCAAGTATTTATGCGGTGTTAATGAGTGATTTCTTTGGAACTTAAATTGACTTACATCCTATTTAATTATGTTCAATAAACGTTTCGGCCAGTTAACATATAAAACCGTTAATGAATATTTACCATTTATTTAGAGATTTGACTTTTGTATTTGTTCGTCCTACATTATATTCGACTATAAGGATTCACTCAGTACTAATATACAGGTGCCCTAAGTATAACATTAAAAATACCTAATTATCTAGTAGCTAATGTAGGAACTAGCTTTAATAATGTATTTAATGTTGATATCTTCAACAAAAAACTGGATTATGCAGACTGTCGAGTCTGTAAGTTCATCTAATCTTTGGCGTTGTAACACAAGACAGCGAAATCCGATCTCCAGTTAATAAAAATGGAAGCATGTTAATCGGTTACTTTATATGTAGTATATCTTAAATAAGGTAACATATAACGCCCCTTTTACGAACATGGTTTACACGACCCTAAGAGTTGAAAGGTCATTTAGAATATCAGAAAATAAACACGTAGGTACAATATTAAGAATATATAAAAGGCATTCTGATAAAGCTATTTAGAAATTTTATCGCGGTTATCTGTAGTATTATTTTCCTGACGTTTCGAAGGCTGCAGCCTTCATGGTCACGGGATGTCCATGATATGTGAATTGTTTTATTTTAATATCTAACATTCGCGTAATCATAAGAAATCATTATAGATATTAGGCTTTAATAAGATCGGTGATATTGAATATGTAATCGACTTACTTAATTATGGTATTATTATTCCTTTTCAGTATGTAAAATCGACTTACCTGAAAAAAAGAAAATCAATTAGAAATGTATTGCTAATGCCATTTATTGTTTTAGATCTGACACTGAATGAATTTCGTTAAGGGTTAACTATTCACACAGCAACCGTATCAAATAACATTTTATGGGTCTAACAATAGATTGTAATTTGTAACTATTGGAAAAATTTTAGCTGAAAATGTAATTTTACGTCGTTTACGTTTATATTTCTCTAATAAAGTTGTTGAATACTCACACAGCTGGAATTTACGAAATGGAACACATCATACCCGACTGAAGTGAAATTACGCAAAGGGAATAATAAAACAGTCCTATTTTATTTCGGTTAGTAATTTGTGCAAACTGCCCTTATTACTTTAATATAAAACCCGTATAAATATCCCATTCACAAAACACTCCCGAGCAATTCAAAAACAACAGCGAGTAAGACATTTGGTCGTGGAACACGGTGCCGTATGAATGGGCCGCATTAGACCCATCAACCCGTTTACCAAGGCTTAAAACTTGGCACGCTCGTCGCGCGGGACGGAGTGTGCGTGAGAATATGACAAATTTATGTAAAACGGCCCCCTCTTTGCGCGGGTAAAGCAGCCACCGGGAAATTAGTACTCATTCTGTGCTATGTTTACGAGTTTCGGTGTTGCGGCTCAAAAACATATGATAATAGCGCGGGTTTGCCGCATCGATTGGACGGAGTGCAGCGCGGCGTGAGTGGCGCGCTTTATCAGGAAGTTTCGATGCGGGTGCGGGTTTCTAATTAGTAAAAGATGTTTGGTTGTAGGTTTTCTGATAAGATAACGGATAGTTCAATGAGACTCCAACTATTGTATATGAAGTACCATTACCATTTACTGTTGGTTGGAATAAGGTCATGATTTCTAAAGGCCCATCAAAATTAGCTAAAACCTCACTTATATCATTGAGACTTAGAAAGTCGGGTGATAGAATAAAAAATCTAAAAGTAGTCTACTGATAAGTACAGGGTACATACAAAAAGCCTAATCAATTATTACGTAGCAACTCATGTCCAGTGAGATATACACAGCAGTTATTCTATAACATTGTAATTCCTACATTTTCTTAATTCTATTGTCACTAATTCCTTGTAATGCGTGAAGCTAGTAATCATGATGTACGTCCCTTCGACGGTGACTTGTTAACTTACGACGGAGGGCGCTCGTTTTTAATCAACAGGCAGACGAGACGCAAAAAGTCGCTGCGATTTTTTATTAATTAAAACTTAAGTTTTTTGAGCACCATTGAGAAACAATAAACTATTGTGTTTTTAACAAGTTCTCCAATCAAAATTGGTAGTAATTTCACGTGTGTATTAATAGTGAATGGTAGTAATTGCTCTGTTTTGATGATGTATATTGCTTCAATGTTAACTTGCTACATTACGACACGAGGCGCTCTGTTTTTAATAAACGCGCAGACGAGACTGTTAAAACCTGTTACGATTTATGTGTTCGTAGTCTACCTGAAAAGGTATTAAAAGTCCAGTGTTGTTAAAAATACGTTTTGAAGCTAAATCTTCCATTAACTACCTAAGGAAACTTAGTTTAATTAAACCCTAAGGATATTTAGCAGTATATTCTAATTAGAAATTTATTTTCTCTTTCCACTATGCAACATCCATTGCCACAATTCGTACTCTACATTGATAGTTTCGACTTCGTCCAATTCTTACAGGTAACAAGACCATTCATTATTTTCATAACCATTTTAGTATACTAAATGAAAGTAAATTTAAGCTACACTTTTAACTTTCCACAATTAAACATGATTAAATGCGCATAATAGTCGCACGCCGGCAGCCCGTCTGTCCGCCCGCAGTGTCGCCTGACAGATAGAAGTCAGATTTATGTGTTTACTGTATAAATCACGTGGTAGATGTCAACGTTGCTGGCATCTTCTTTTTTCGTCTGCTACTCTTGCCCGCCGTATATCATAGCTGTGGTTTTATGTCTTCCGTGAGGGTTAAGTTTTTTCTGACATTGTTTGCTGACGGTTATTCATTCCAGTTTGTTATTGGGCTGTGGCGTGTACTGAACTCATTTTTTTAAAAGTTCGTCAGTATGAACTCTAAAACATAGCAGTTGTATTGTCTGATCTTAACCTTTTATTCAAAATTAAAGCTACTCGTGAATGCGGTTCAGTAAATATATCACAACTGTATTGTTTTTAACATCGCATAAAGAACTCAATAATATCTATACTGAATAGATGTACCAACACTTCACTCAATACTTCACCGTTCAGTATTTTTTATACGAACAAAACTATATCCCCTCTCAAAACCAGAACACTAACCTTCCCGCGACCTCTACGCGTATTTTAAGACATGCCATTTGACAAATGCTTAAATCCAACAATAAAAATAATAATAGATTAGTATAAATCGCGTGCGCGAGTGTCGCCGGTGTCGGCGGTGTCGCGAGATCAATCATCGTCCCGCTAACGAGTGTCGCAGCTGTTCGCGCGATTGATGCCGCTATAAAGTATATTCTGAACAATCCTAGAATAGAGTGTTGTCGATCTTGCGCCGGAGTTACTTGTTGTGGATGCGGCATGTGCTTGAATTATTTTTTATTGTGTAATCATGGTCAGAATTGATTTGTATCAATTCTGACCTGATTTGTGTTACTATTGTTAGTAACACCTAGTAAATTGTGTAATTGATTTAAATTCTATTTTGGTAGTTGAATATGATCATTGTGTTCTTGTACTGGATAGAATAATCAAGTATCACAATTTTAAATTGCAAATCACGGACAATGTAATAAAAACATGGTTTTCGAGAACAAAACGCACAGGAAATTTTGAAAACATTGAAATGTAACTTCAACAGTTGCAAATTGCAACAATAATGTATTTTGATATTTGTGTAAACACACAGGAAATTTTGAAAATATAGAAATATAACTTCACCAGTAACTAATCGGAATAAAGAGTATTATGACATTTCGTGATAATCTAATGCGTATATGTCAGATATGACACAATGTGTTACGGAAGCCATGATCAATGTCTCTCGTCTTAGAGCCCGGTAATCTTCGTTCAACTCATTCTAGACCAAGAAGAAATCAATATAATTATTTTATCGGACAAAGATACTCCATTGCACCTGATGGCAAGTGAAGTGGAGTAGAACGCAAACCAAACACCGCATCCAAAATTCACTTTCCTACCGCCCACGACACGACGACGTAACGACATAAAACAACGTGTTATTGTCGTCAAAGAACACTCGACTGTCAGCCGACCGGCCGAGCTATTTCCAACTTTATAGCACATGTAAAAAATATTACATTCTTTTGGGTCGCGTTAACTGCCGTTCGGAAATGTAGCGCGATTAAATTATGACACAAAGAACGATTTGCGTAAGTTTTTGTATGTTTTAAATGGGTTTTGATGATTTAGAGATGACACGATCGCGACTCACTTGATTTGAAGTGTTTTCAGTAATTGAGCAGAAATGTGTTTAGGCACAATACATTGCAGTTTTATATTATAGGAATGATTTTATACAACTATAGTACAGTATTATGCCGGCATATTTGTCAAGGGCGTGATATTTTCTGCCGAGCAAAGCTAGAGAGCAGGAATATGCTACAGTGATTATATGAATTATTTAGTATAATTTCCGATTCTTTGTCCAAATATGTCTTCTTGAGAACACCAGTAGTAACACATTCAAAATATTTTCTTTTGTTTTTCTTTGCCCAAAGTCCCTCATCTGATGATGAGCGTCACAACTGGCCATTTAAAACAGTCGCAACGCGACATTAAACCTGTCTCGCAACCTTCTAAACTGCTACAACCTGAAATAGAATAATGCTTGCACACACCTAAACAGCAGAAATAATGACATCGGTACCTACTAAAATCGAGATCCGTATGCAATTTTTAAATAATTTCATCATCATCATCATCATTGTCGGCTACATAAAGTCTACTGCTGAATACAGGCTAATAATTTAAATAATTTATCTCCTCTCAAAACCTAAGACAATATTCCATCTAAACTCTACACGAATGTAATCGAAGTAAAAACGATTGACTAGTTCGTTGCACAGTTCAATTATTATAAATACTACGATGTAGGTCAGTCGAGTGGAGGTTGGGAGGTCCAGAGGGAGGCGGGGGCTCCGGGGGGTCCTGGGGGCCGTGAGGGGGGTCGCCCGTCAATCGATTGTCAACGAGTGCAGCGGCGAGGCTGTCTTGAAGAAGTTTGTGAAAACTGTGCATGCGGGGTTCAGGTGGGTCTATTGTGCCCCGGGGAATTTATGGAGCACTTGCTTATTGATTGAGTCGGAACGAGACCTGCTGGTGTTAGGATCGCGTTTAATATATTAACGTTGGGTTTTTATTAGCAATTTGGTTTAAGGCTCACTTGAGGGTCGGTTTTGATCAGCTTTTTCCATCTAACAGTGCACTACCAAATAGTTTCTAGGCATTATGAGATTCAATAATTCCCAAAATTATGTGCATGTATGCAATCCCGTTATAGTGGACGCTGACCAGTTCAATTGTCTTAAAGGTGGTGGTAAACCTTATAAACTACTATATCTTTAATTACTATAAGTGTATGATATACAATCAGATCACTAATGTATAAATTTGCTCCTTGATATAAAATAAAATCAATGTAACGGATAGTAATGCCAAAAAAATAAAGAAACTTACTGAAACATTTAGTTCATTATGATTACACGTACTATTAACCCTCCCAAGCGAACGACGAAATAAAACGTCACAGAACCCTTATGCATTCGAACTGACGTATCGACGTCGGGGCACAGAGCGACGGACTGACGGCAGACTCGCCTCCGTCTTAAATTATGTCCGGGACGTGATAACGAACTGTGCGGAGGCGAGGGAGTGGGGCGGGCCCCCCACTCCCAGGGTGGTATTTACTTTTGCGACACACGAGTACGTATGCCGTATTGTTTTATTGCATCTGTGAATTTAGAAGAATTCGATTTAAGAGTGGACTGCTGCGGGAATTCATTGGCGTATTTTGAAGATATGTTGACGTTTTGAATATAATGTCATTAGAGAAACAGTTGATAAAAGTACGCATTGTTCTTTTTTCAAACATGTTTAGCACTAATTATCAGTCAATAAAGTTCCAGCACATTTATGAAAAATATTTATAAAATAATCAGTAACCGGTAAGGTTTTAACTACATTAACTCAGAATCTAGTCACAAGAATCCAAAATATCTCACAGTCATTTAAAAATAAACATTGTAAAAAACATTTATTCTCTCCAAATGAGAATGCTAAAAATGATTGTGTAAATGTGGGTATTTTTTAACGGGCACCTTTCAGCCGCGGCGGGACAAGACGTCCCGTGACGTCATCGAGATAACGTCAAAGGGTTGAGTTCCGTTGGAAAAAACGCGAAACATCCCCTTATCTGCCCGTTACGTCCGCCCGCTTGTCTCAATATTGTTATAAAAAATATTTTTTAAATCTCACTTTTTGGTTTCAAAACTTATCTGAGAATGTTTTTTTTTTAATTCGTCAATATTATTTCGACAGCAAATATAATAATGCTGATTTTATGCAAAAAATAGTTGATAATTATTAAACTAAAATGTAAAAAAATGCACTGAAGCTAAACTCTAATATTATTAAATATATTGTTTATAAAAATATTTAAGTAAAATATTATAGAAAATGAAATACGGCTTAAGAAAGGCTTTCTTTATGTCAAAATTTTGAATTATCTCATTTTATAAATGGAAATTTTTTTGAAAATGTTTGGAAGTATGCATGTTTGTTACAAGTAAACGCAGAAACATCTAAATGGATTTGTATAAAATTTGGCACACAGGTAGATCAAGTCCCGGATTAACATATAGGCTACTTTTTATCGGACTGCCTCGGTGGCGTAGTTGTATTGCACGTCCGGTACAATAGCGCTCTGAGGTCCTGGGTTCGAATCCCGGGTCGGGCAAAGTGATATTTGGGTTTTTCTGCTCAGTATCAGCCCGGAGTCTGGAATTTGTGCCCGATATGGCGATAGGCTCGCCCCCTATCACATCATGGGACGGAACATACTTGGCGAAAAGTGGGTGCCCTAGTTGCGCCTCTGCATACCCCTTCGGGGATAAAATGCGTGATGTTATGTATGTATGTTATGTACTTTTTATCCCCGTAATTTGCTACAATGGAAAATAATGAGTTTTTCATCAATTTTTTTAAATAAACGGCGCTAGCCGTCCTAATTTTTTTAAGGGAACTCTGTAGTTGCTTTTAATGCGGGCGAAGCACGAGCAACACCCAGTGTCTTTATATTTGTTTTAGAGAAATTGTCAACTAAATACAAATGTTCCGTATATCATTTAAATACGCCAGAAATCCACTAACCTATAACCCGCAATTTTACGATTCCTTCAAACCTTTTTCAAAAAACTTAACCCTAAAACACGAGTGTGGACGTCAAAAACTACTTAAGACGTCGGTCGCTTTGACCAAAGTTGTAATAGTTAAACCCTTTCAATTCGCACGTCCCACCGGTGGGATGGTTGGTGTCGCGCCTGTCGAAAAGTGCCGAAGCTTAAAGGGTTTCAAGTTCTTGTATGTAAAGTTTGCGCTACTTCTAGCAGTAATTGATTGGTTTTAATTGGATAAAATTATATCTAAATAAATTTAGTTATATGTATGATTTATGGATTAATATGTATTTGGAATAATAAATATAATTATTGTTCCGTGTCCATAAAAACTTTAAAATAAAATAGTCAACCTGTTTAAAATGAATACCTACATTTCAATAATTCACTATAAACACATTTTAAAACATAATTTACTATCTGTATTCAAAGAACTGTTTTACTACAATAGCCTATTCAACAAAAAACATAAACCAAATATCCTACATGCATAAAACAACGCAACACACATCTAAAGACGAGCTCCCATCTTGCGAATTAAAAGTGCAGGTGGGGGCTGTCCGGCATTGATCTGCCGGTGACGGTCGACGATGGAGACGTCACCCCGGACACCCCGGACTCCCGGGCCCCGGAGTGACCGCCCCACCCCCCTACGTGTGGACATGCTTAGACGGCATTGATAATGCGAACACTGTTTTATATTTCCACTCCATGTTGGAATTTTAAAGCGTTGGAATTTAGAAGTGATGCACGTGTTTTGTTTTTAAGAAATATATTATAATCGGAAGTAATTACCTTCTAGTAGCAGTACTTGGGCTGTGGTTCGTGAGATTTTTTTAAGGATTAGCATGAGTCTTTAGATTCGAAGAGAAAATGATGTACGGATTTTGTCTAAGATCGATGTAGCGGTGGGCTCGTCCCTTACCGAATCAAAGGTAGACGAAGTATAAGGTCTATTTGATTGAATAAGAATCTTAGTAGAAACCTAGAAATATAATAGAACGTATAAATATAATGGTAACTTCTTATAAAATCAAATTTTCCTCGTATGGTAGACTTTACATTTAAGAAACCTTTGTATGTGGTTTATGACTTAAATACTATAATCGTATAGTATTGGAGTTATCTACGTGGACATTCAATTAAGACCCAGGAACAGAGCATCAGCGATTCCTTGTTTCGAAACTACCGGACGCTGAGTTTTGCAGATTTTGAAATGTTACTTCCCTGCAGGCAGGTGTTAAAACTCTGTGACCGGCCACGGTGTGAACAAAGGAAGGCTCATCTCGGATCTTTGTAGCGTGACGTCACTCGTGTTGAGAATTAGAAATGTCATGGGTTGTTAAGATTTTGGAGTTCAGTTACAACGAAAAGAGATTAACAAGGTTTAGAACCAAAATATTGTAAGGGATTCATAAATTATACTATACTAGCGACCCTCCCCGGCTTCGCACGGGTGCAATGCTGAATATTTAATAGATCTTATTATTATATATACAAACCTTCCTCTTGAATCACTCTATCTATTAAAAAAAATCGCATCAAAATCCGTTGCGTAGTTTTAAAGATTTAAGCACACATAGGGACAGAGAAAGCGACTTTGTTTTATACTATGTAGTGAAGTTAATTTCGATGTATTGATATGCGATGTAAAATAGTATTTAATCAGTTTTGAAAACCGTTTACGGTCCTTGAAAATGCAATTGCACTAGCGTAATCCGTGAAAAAAAATAGTTTAAAGGTTTATAAGGTGGAGGTCACATTACACACAAATGACCGGAATAAGCTATTCTAATTTCAAAAAACTATTATCAAATGTAATCAACTGCAGAATAGGCTTGGAAGCAATAACTCTTAATTCTCTTTTTAAATACAGTCGGCATAATAATGAGTAAGACAATGCGAGTTAATGAAGGCTGGCAGACGATGTGCGAATCAGGGCAACTATTCACAAATTAGTCGTCGCGCCACACTCGCAGCACGTAGGGGCGCTGTCAAATCAGCCGGAAAAAATTCAAGCACAGTCAGTATTCTTATTTCGGATATTTTAGATGAGTTTAGCTTTTGTTTCAAGTCAGTGTATTCGACCAAGGTAGTTTCTATAAAGAAATTAGGAAATAATATTCATTGTAAATCACTTTGCAACGAATACCCGTCTCTAGAACAAACAAATTCATAATTTAAAGTAATAAATATAAATAATGTCCATCAAACTGAGCAACTGTGATAAAAAAATGAGTTTACTGTACATAACTGAAAACATATTAATATTTGCAATTTCAGTTACACGGTAAATAACTTTAACTATTACCATTAGCAAATTCCACATCCAAAAAAGCAACATAAATCAAGAATAAACGGCAACCCTAGCACAAGCCGGGCCGGACCGCGCCCGTCTTGCACCGTTTGACGGAGCGAAATCACTCAAAAGTTTTAATGCCGTTTCCGCCGGGACGGACGGTCTGCCCGGACGGCGGTCGGTGTGTGCGTGCCTTTATATCGCTCTGTGTGAGACACTTTGTACCGTCTGCGGAGTACGTCAAATGTATGATTGAGATGTTAAAGTTATGGTGGATTTTTTGGTATTTATAAGAAATATTGCCTTTTTGATTTACTGGCGGACTGTAATAGGGTCCTGGGGTAGATTCTCTGTGCAGTTTTGAAGGTAATAAGGCGAGAAGTACAAAACGTATGATACCTAGAAATTCGAGGGGTCGGCGCGTGGGACAAAATCTTGTAGCATTATTAACTTTATAATGAAAGTTCTTGTACTATAAATACTAGTAGAATGGGACACGATTTAGTTATTTGGGAGGTAACAAATTATTAAGTAAGTTTGCTACTGACTAATATGAGATTTCACGCACTTGGTGTATAAAATTCCAAAATTCTAAATGCTCGCCTACTTCGATAAGGGGTTAGGTTAGGTTAGTTAGTTAGCAAAACTTGAGAGTCTGTTTTACAATATTTGAGTAAACGCTAATCGTTAAATAAAATATTAGGTGACCAAACATAAAAATCATCTCCTAAATAAATAATAAACAAGAGAATACTTTCAGCGCTACGTTGACTGGTGGAAAATATCTTCTTGATTAGGAAACAGGCCCTCAACATCATAATTACATACCTCGATATTTATCTAAATATATGACGCTCCAAGTCCTAAATTCAAAAGATACCTACATAACCGAAAAACGAAAACCGCTCCCTATCCATCAATACAACCCTCACCTACCCAAATCATTACAAATCAAAACGAGAATCTAAATGAAGAATTAATTTAAAATCACTCGATTTTCTAACCGTACACGTTCTGACAGATTATATCTGTTAATACCCAATTATTCTCCCCCTTCTGTCGGGGGAGGGGCGACACCTACCGTCCCTCACGTAACTGGATATAATAATGCTCGCTATATATAAAGTACAGACGGACAGTCCGTCACAGTGGCAATAAAGAGCTGTGAAGTTTCCGGAAAGACTTTTATATATCACGATAAATTCCGTTTAAAACATTGGGTTTGTTAAATTGGAGTTGTCAGTACTTATATGAGTATAAAAGTGGATTAATATGTCCTTCAAAAATAGAACAGTCGTCAACCTAGTCAATTAGATTGTGTGATTAAGACTATATACTCTTTGTGTACACCTACATTCTTTAGTCTCTGCACCACCTAAAGGTTGACTGGTAGAGAATGTCTTCGCCCTTAAGTCCGCCTTTATATTCTTTGTATTTAAAGTGTAATAAATAAATAAAATATTAAGTTACACTTTAGTGACAAAGAAAGTGCGTAGAGAGTCGATCACCTAACAAGAATTTTTTAACTTAGTTGTACTTTCCGATGACTTCCTAAATGTATCATAAATTCACTAAAATTAGTAGACACGAATTTTGAATTTCAATCTAATATCTCGGCATTATAGCACACATTTTTTTCCGACTTTAAAAAGGTTTTCAATTCAACTGATTCTTTCAGGGCTTCCTGTTCTTCTTGGCCGTACTATTAAATATTTGATCCGACAACGAAAACAATATCGAAACACCAATACTAGTTAGAGTACATATGTACCATACTAACATGCACGCAAGTCCAAATTAAACTAGTTTTTATTAGTTCAAAACTAAATATCTCTTGCAACTACGTCGACATCTCGTCTCGTCTAAAGGGCTTCGTGTCGCGGACAGGCGGTGTCCAGCGAGACTCCCCACCCCCGTGGGGTGAGGGGGGCCGGTGACGTCACAAGATGTTGGAGTTAAATGCACTCGCTAGTCCACAGCGCTTTTTGTAATGTGACATTTTTTCCTGAACATGTTGGGAAGTGTTGGTTAAATTAGAATGTTGGTGTTTACAGTTATTTATTTAATATATAAATTTTATAGTTAAAGGTTTTGTTCATTACTTTTTAATATGTTTCACAATTTCACCTCACATTGACTCATTGTTTCAGCAACCTTTATCAAATTATATACTATTTTAGCTAACTGGGAGTTTGCAGTTTACTTTCACAATGCTTAGCAATAACGCTTTAATAAAAATGAATGCTCGTATAATTATCTCTAAATACATGAATATCTGCTTGCGTAGACTTCAGTAAGAAAAGGCAATATAAAAAAAAAATAATCAATATCAAACTATTTCCTTTCATTTGTGGCCGATAATCAAACCTATTCAAGATATAACCAAATGTTAACCAATTCGAACCGGGTGATACGCGGTAAAATTCGCGAAATGCACTTATTACAGGCGAGGCCGGGATCAGGCGGGATTCCGGGATGATTGGCAATAGCGGGGATAACGGGGCAATTTTAATGGGATCTTTTCGATAGGTGCCGCGTAAGGTTCGCTCGGATGATTGCGGTGCGACTGATTGTGGGGTTCGTGTAGGTTTAATAGTATCTGCATGAAGGAGACGATATCAATATTTTTATGCATGTGTTATAATAATAAGCGGCAATAGACTAGTTGGAAGTGGAACGGACTGCTGTGACGAATGTCCGCAGAAATCCGAAGGGCACGCCTTGATTATTTTAAAAATAAGATATGTGTATTCTTTGTGAATTATCGCTCGCTTTACGGTGAAGAAAACCCATGAGGAAACCTGCATACCTGAGAAGTTCTCTATAGGAATTTAGAGGGTGTGTGAAGTCTACCAATCTCCACTACAGCGTGGTGGACTAAGGCCTAATCCCTCTTAGTAGTAGAGGAAGTCCGTGCCCAGCTGCGGTACAGTATATGATACGCTGATATTGTTATTATATAATCAATATATTTTTTTGATCATCGATCATAATAACAATATTTTTAGTCTTTAAATCCACAAACATACACATAGTCATATTTTCTTTCTACATCGCAATATGGTATATTTCCTTGGACGTCGGACTCGTAAATTATTATTGCAAAAATCGAACCTGTGATTTTGTGCATCAACAGAATAATGTCTACAATGTACAATAATATTTAAGCCCTATATCACAAATCTTCCAGATATACAGTCGAATCACCGGTAATGGACAATTGGCACATGAATTTAGGGATCGCACCGGCGTCAGTGGATCGCTCATATCGCCGGCTTACGTATTATTTGAAGTAAAATATAATTTATAAATTTATTATGGCAGGATTGACGCGCGACACGATTTATTTGATCACATATTGATGTTGGATCAAGTGACTTTTGCATTGTACTCTGTTCGTTTAATTACAAAATGAATTTCGTCAATAATTTGTGAGAGTACTTAAAATACGAGCAATAATTTTGTTAGTTTTAATAAGTTACCTACTTACTCCAATGAGATGGGATTTGCAAATAGCAAACAGCACTTACCTGTAACAAAAAAAGGAGTTCTTAAAAAATATTTAAAATATTTTTATTCATAAACTGATGGAGCAATAAAAAAATAAACTTATAAAAGCTTATGTGTAATCATTTTAAATTAGGAAGCACAATTATATGATTCCATAATTAAAAAATAGTAAATACAATTTTTAATTATTTCTCTTTTAGTAATAAAAAAAAATCAAAAAAACAAAAAACAGATAATTTTAAATTCAGAACATTACTTATACCTTACTTAAAAAGTTTTAAGTTGACATCTGTAGGTAGGTACATAATCTAATATACTTTTTAATAAATGAGTCCTTTGTGGTTAGTTTTCAACCCGTACTATATGTTTCATTTTAACCGCATAATAAAAGACGTTGAACCGAATTCCATTTAACTTTCACACAAGACAAGAAGTCATCCTAAAGCAGTACATAAATAAAATAAAGGCAATCGTGTTCCCACAATGGGCGAGTGACAGCGGGGCATGGGGGAGTCCATTGGAATTGTATATACGATGGAGTGGATTTAATATCGGGCGGAATGTCCCGCTGAAAGATAGTGTCCGAGACGTTGCTAGTGGATTTACCAGAGTGGGGCTGGGGTTTCGATCTGGGCACGTTGACTTCATTTTAAGTTGTATGTAGTTTAAAATACGACTCAAATTGGCATTAGTGGTATGCTGGGTCCGCTGAGGTTAATGAGGCTATTATCGTAATAAATATGCAAAATATTGCGTCAAATTAAAATCAAATGTGAAATGGCAAAATACTGATGTAAAATTATTGAGATAAGTCGTGCATACACAGAAACGATTTTTCATGATTAATATTTAACTTCCCCGACATTAAAAAGCTTATGAAGATTCTTACAATGTTTTCCTTCGCCGTATCAAGTGACAAAACTGCTTCATAGTCACTGTGAACTAAAGTTATTACACGTCTAGGACAAGACTGCAGACACATACAAAACAGTATAATGTAACAAAATTAAACCCTTACTGTAAACCTACTATAAAATTGACCCGCTAGTACATAAAACGACGAGTGTAGTGAGTTTCACCTCCGTACGTCATCTAACCCTCGGCAGCGGGAATTTTATAAACACGTCCCGGCGGGTCTATGTGATCCAATTTTATTTCGGCAAGTGAGAAATTTCCTTTGCGGGGTCACTTGGACCACAATCATACAGTATTTATGTATTATTTAACGTCCAGCGGTGGATTTGCATGGATTCCATTCCCCTACCCGATAGTGGATTGGGATAACCTTTTCATAATATTAGCGTAGGTTTAAATTTTTATTGAGTTATAAAAATGATTTGGAATCCGTGTTCTTCGAGGATTACGGAGATCGGGATTGTTATCGCCCTCTAAAGAATCAGTTATTTTCCCTTTTTGAACCATTTTTTATTATTTCAAATCTACTAAAAACTCTAAATAGAAAATGTGCAATCAAAACAAAACCAAATAAAATTAGACATGGAGGACCAGTACATAAAATAATTCGAATTTAGAATACCAGTCACAAGTCGCACGTCCGAATTTAAATACAAGGCGAGGGTATCGAATACTTAAGACGAGATGCGATTTGAAAAAAGAAAACAAATCCCCGGATCGGACGGCCGCCCGCCACGACAGCCCGTGTAAACACCAGCCATATTGTTACCCGCCGCAATCTCGTATCAACCGACCAAATAGCTTAGATACTTATGTAAATGGGACCACAACCCTGCTTATTGTATATCTAATTTGATTTCTTTTGCAATACCGTGATGGGATCCAACGAATATTGGTCGTACCTGCCCATCTAATAACGTCTCGGCATGCGGGGTTAGGGTTAAGAGATCAGCGATAGGCAGTGGGCCTTTAAAATATTTATATACGGGGACACTCACTCCCGCGCTTACCTACTGTCATCCAATTTTCGTTTATGCGTTTTGTAAGTTAGTTTTTCTTGGGAAGCACTCGGAGGGTCAGGTCGGGTTTTATAAGTGTTAATTAAGGGATCTTATATTCATGTTGGAGCGCAGATGTTCTGCGAGATGGAAAGTAAGACATGCGTGCGTGTAAAATTTCGTGTTATGTGCGTTTGGTAGTTCAGGCTGTTTGTTACAGATGCGGGTTAATATAAAATCTATTTTTATTCTTAGTATTTTATATAAGGGTGGTATGGTAATGTGATGTCTCAATGTAATGTGGCACAACGAGATACGTTTAACAACTGTCATTAGAATTATAGGTGAAACATCTCAACATTAACTAATAAGTACTAGTAAATTACCCAAACATCTAAACACCAAATCATTCCATACCCTAATAAACCTAACTACCCAAATTCAAGTTAAAAGTACGTTAAACGGAAGTTAATTAAAAATAGACATTAATAGGCGTTTGAGACGAGGCGTCGCGTCCGTTTCAGAAAAAGAACCGCCAATTTGTAACTTTCCTCTCGAATTTCCAACCCTTTCAAAGTTGACGTGAGGTACTTAGCAACTAGTGCTCCCAGATTTAGTCGGGTTATCGTTACTGTTGTTTTCAGGATGAATTAAAGTTTGACTTTGCTAATATGACGCGCGACAGACGCTTTGTGTTCGATATTTTTGATTATGGTTTAAAATGACAATTAATGGTTATTTTTTGTTTTTTATTATTGAAGTTCGACATCGTTTTGTAGAGATAAAATGTTAGTAATAAGATAATATATTAATATTATCACATATTAATGTTTTCTGAATGTTCGCAGTATTTCAGCAAGTATACGAATTGACACCAGAGTTTTTTTTATTGCTTTTATTGACGATACGAGCTTGCCGTCCGCCTCATGGTAAGAATTATATATTACATGATTCAAAGGCTTTGGTAAATAAAAAAAATATCCCGAAAGATAAATAAAGGAACCATGAATGAATGTTTTGTCCAATTTTAACAACCAAAAAATTTTAAATCAAATTTTTTCCAACATACATAAAAATTAGCACTACCTTCTTATAGTGAACAAACGATATACCGTCTAAGAAACACGATATAACTTACAAGACACAATCCACAATTCAAACTGAATCAATTCAAAAAACCATCGCGACACGACTGACAAAACTACCAGTACATAATTAACAAACTTTAAATTAACTTCATGTAAACTCATAACTTCGTATCGCCTCCAGAAACAGTTACAAACGGACAGAAAACCGAACTTGTCGCAGTAAAAGAACTATAGTGACGTACAGACGGACATGAATACAGCACGCCACGCGACATTAGCCCGCCAACTTTTCAAATTACAAGTTTATGAAGTTTGGTGGGTTTTTCTAAAGTGTTCATAATGCAGCTGTGATAGCTTTTATTATGCCGGGCGTGTACCTCGCGATAAGTGCAGTTTGTTGTACGTACAATGTCAACATACTGTCAATTTCTATGGCAATTAACAATAATAATTATATGCAATTTATATTTTCTTCATAGCAAATAAACAAGTTATAGCCTAGTTGGGTATGGAACGCTCTGCGGAACTAAAGGCTGCAGGTTCAAAACCTTTCAGCACACGTTCGAAGTTACAAGTAGTGGGCCTTGATTGTTAGTTATCGCTTGCTTTAACGGTGAAGGACACCTACGTTTCTGATAATTCTCCATAAGAATTTCGAAAGTATGTAAAAAAGAATTTCGAATGTAAATTCTGCCAACCCGTACTAAGCCGGCATGATGGCCTAAGGCCTAAACCTTCTCAGTAGAAGCCCGTGTTCAACAGAGAGCAGCATATCATACAAGGCTGTTATTTATTAAATTAATAAATAGCTTAACAATCATTACCCAATTCTAACTTTCGCGCACCTAAACCTCCTCCAAACCATTCGAGGATCACCCAAAATTCATCTTTAATTACAGTATCACACCAAGAGAGTTATCGACGACAATCATTACTAATACTCTCCGAGACAATTCTTGTGCGCCTGGTCTCCACACTGAATACACGCACGAGGGACATTTGTCGCTGCTCTAGTCACACAGTTCAGTGCATACCTCATGGTTGCCAATTCACATTGAGGCCTATAAGAGCTCACGAATATTTCCTGGCCTTCGACCTTCCTTTCATCCTAAGAAAATTCCTTCTTCCCCTACACTTCCTTCCCCAGATATCTCCTCCTAACTGTCCTTCAGGTCCCTGCATACGCTAATCTGGGGTATTCCAGTTTATAGGCTACCCCGGTGTTGACAGGAGTCCGATACAAAAAAATCTTTAATAGTAGAATTTATTCGGTATTTTCGCGTTTACATAAAAGAACGTTTAAACCCGTATTTGGTGCGAGCACTGTTAACTATTAATAAGCTGTAAGTTTCGTTCTCGGCTGGTGTTTCTTTTGGTTCGACAGTTCGGTGTGCGGCCGAGTTGTGACCGGGGATCGAGTGATGGGCGAGGGCGGAATATTTGCGCAATTAGATAAGTAAAACAAGGTTATAATATATATTAAAACAAGTTTCAAATTTAGGCCTACAGGGCCCTTATTCTGTATGATAGTGTAAACGCGTAACGCGGCCGTGTCATGTTATCTTCGAGAAATGTGCGTGGAATGGTATTCTGTAAGCCAAATTTCTATAGTCCTAAACATGATGCGTTGTGTTACGTGCTTGTTACGCACTGTCAAAATAACGTGCGGGATAGAGAATAAGGCCCCTGGGTAGGGTTTTAATCCACTACGAATGCCCTGCTTGTTTGCAAACTTCTTATATCTTCAAAATTGGTACGATTTAAAAAATTTCAACTAAAAATAAATAAACTGAAATGAATTATATATTATTAGTACTTAGCTAGTTCGATGGCATACAACTTATGCTTTATATTAAAGTCAAAATGAAGTCACAGCAAAGACCTATTACATTGGAAACACCCTTTAAATCTACACGAGCATGTTACGATTAAAGAAATGCAAACCTTAAAATCTGCGGTAATAAGATTTTGCTGGTGGTAGAATATATTTTATATCCGCCCGGATAGCGACCACAGTACACAAGGTGTTAAAACCATAGTGGTCCACGTAAAAGTGTCTCGTTCCGTGGTCAGCCTGCGTATATCCGATGCCAACAGGCCGGTATAATTATGTCAATTGTGGTAGGGTAATCATATCTCATCAGTCAACATTCTATTGGACCCCACTCCACTTACCATCACATGCAGTGGGGTTACTTTCCCGTGGCCGTATACAAAAGGTCCCTTTACCATCCTATGGACACAGAATCTTTAGTGATATCATTCCGCTTCCTCCTATCACCCGCACCGCCGCCAACGAGCCACGCTTTTAAATCGCCAACTTTTCACTGTTTTAATTAAGTTGACGTCACAGTTACAACTGTGTTGATTTGTCGCGCCGCGGCGAGCGCGGGACTCGAACCTTCGACAACATTCGTTATACTGTTTCTTCGAACTCCAAATAGGTATTTAACTAGATTTGTATGGTTATTGACACGAATCTGTTGTCGATATTCTGTTTTTACTGTTTAAAACTGATACAAACTAATTTGACAAATGCCTTTTATATACTTTTTTAAAAAAAATCTTTTTTCGTATTATACTTGTACTAGTTTGATGTTTGACAAGGAATCAAAATTCATTCAATTCAATTTTAGTTTTAAAAAATAAATCTATTGAACTAATAACCTTATATTTATATACCGTCAAGAAACTATAAAAACTATAGACTAGCGTTAGCCTTTGACTTCACCTGCTTGAAAAAGCTTTTCCGAAATAAGTAAAAATTTTCCCGGGATGAAATAACCCTGTAGCATTCAAGAGTAATGTAGCTTTCTTAATCAGTTTAATAGTTCCTGAGATTAACGCGTTCTAACAAACAGACTCTTCAACTTTAATATTATAGATATTCGGTATCCATCCTGTATTAGATTCTTCAAATACACACAACTATCGTTATTTACACATCGAATGTTAACTTAAATCGCAACAGGATCGATAAGCAAAGGCTGATGGAAGTTGATTTAAAGAAAGCAAGTGGGGGAGTGGTGGGGGCTTTGGGGCTGAGCGGAAGCCAAGCTCGGCGTGAATGAGCACTAATCAATACCGACCGAAGGTGCTGAAAAATCATATTACAGCGTGTGTTTGTGTACCGACAGCAGATTAGTGATAGGATGACGTGAGGTGGGGCTTTGGGACATAACTTATTTGAATTAATTAAATTTTAAACCAGTTGAAGCCCGCAGTGCTATCCAAGAATTCCAAATTTACTTTAATTCAACCGACGAGACAATTTCAAACTCTATTCTATTAATATAGTGGTAATGTAAAACCATTAAATAAATAGGAATCAATAGAACAATAACAAAAAGTAAACATTATTTAATCCAATTTTCTATATTATAAAAGATACACCAAAACTAATAACAGCGCTTAATAATGCTCGGTAGAGTCAACAAAATCCAAAACTTATAGTACAGTCAACCCAATTCCCAAAGCAGATATTTTAGCGGATTAATTTGCGCACGGTACAGCATATGCAGCGTAATCGACGGCCAGCTGGGGACGTATCGGTCCGTCGCGGAGACGCCGCTGGCTCTGTTTTTAAAGCTTTCTTCCTCCCCCGCGTCCACCGCCCGTCACCCCCCATACCCGCCCAATCGATGGATGGCATCACGCTACTGCACCGATCAACTGCATACGTGAACTCTTAGACGTTTTGTGCAGGTGATATAATTGTTTACTTAGAACGTGTATGTACGTCATATAGTTTAAAGTTCTGGAAGATTTTCAAAGTTGGTTCGTGTTTTCTGGAATTGAAATTTCAATTATAAACGGAAGAATATTATTTTCACGCTGTTAATTTTTTTCAAAACATTTAATAAATATTTTGAAAATGTTCTCTAACAACTCTATGATTATTTTGCTTGAAGTTAGAATTCATCAAAATATGTTGCAAAGATCAGTTTCTCATGACGTAGATATGAAAGATGTTACAAATTGTAATTCCCCTTAAATTGCATGCAGTACTTTGAACAACAAAGAGAAATATAAATAATTTATTTTCAAAAGTGGATTATACTCTACAAACATTTTTACTAATAACAAGAAAACTACCCACACAATAAATTTAATTACACAAAAAATAAATAGCAAACCTTTTAAGATACCGTTAATTCAAGGCATAATAAAATGCATAAACAAACACGAAACAACAAACCCAGGGAACCAATTAAATAATTAAATTAAGGGGGACTTTCGTCCGCGCGACATCTGACAGTGTTAGTCTGCGGATGTTAAGCGTGTTCCTTGCACTGCGTCTCCACTGACAAGTTGTCAGGGCCAGGCGGTGCCGTCGCTCTGGGGAACTGGCGATGTACTGCGCACAACTTGATGCGGTCGCTTGTCTGCTGTTGACGCAGTTTTCCTCAACAGTGACCTCCCCTGGGCGTTGCGAGTGATTTTTGACATGTCCGATGTCCCTCTGTTTAAAGTGTTTAAGGGTGATTAGGGTGACGAGCACTATTTTTTTGCAGTAAAATCTCAGATTTGCCCTTAAAAACAAAGAAGGAAGAAAAATGCTTAAGTAATTAGCATCTGTAATTGAAAAGAAAAACATGTTTATAAGACGAAAATTATATAAGTCACCCGCGTGGTAATAAGCAATACGTTTGCATACTCCGCCGCAAAGTACGACGACCAACATACTGAGACATTACAAGTAGAAGTTAAGTCTCATAATATTTTAGCCTATATCACGTAACTACAAAAGCAAATTCAATACAATAATCAACTAACAATCTTCGAAACGTATTAACACGTTCATCGACGTGACACGTCCTGTTTATAAACTATAAAAGCATCGCATAAGACGCGACAATCAATAACAGGCAAGCAAGTAGAATAAACTAAAACTGAACGGCACGTCACAAGTGCTGCGGGACGATTCAGTCGCGGCGTGTCATCGCCGTGCAGACAGTTCGGGTACACTGACGTGACAGCACTGACTCTGTGTTTAGCGGCGTGCGCCATGAGCGGCAGCGACGTGACATTTGAAGAATATTTTCTGGGATCTTTTGTTCTGATATTTATAGTTTAAATAGGCAAACTTTTCTATATAATTAGAAGGCTTATATCTTTGATAACATTATGCAATTTACTAGAACTAGGTTTGTTGCGTGAGCGTGACAGGATTCATAACTACAAAAAAATACACGTCGAATTGATGACCTTCTCCTTTTAGATTATATGAGTTCGAGTGTAGATTTAAATGAAACTTTTCATAAAACTTTTATGGTTGTCGATCACGAATTAAGCTAAGATAGACTTTATTTTAAAAATGTAAGATAAGGATGTTCGTCCATTATTTTCATCTTTATTGACAATCGGTAGATTCAGAAGCCAATTTAGGTTTATAAAGTTTTCTTTCCAAAAAACATCCGAAACGCTTCCTCCCACAAATGACGCCAGTCAGAGCAAGTCTGGAGTGAAATTTCCTACGGAGCCGAGTAAACTTGGAGACGTGGCAGCGACAGCGACGCCCGCGTCATCTCGATGCAAGTTGATAATGCAAGCGAGTGTTCAGAGTACTTGCAACTACTGTGTGCAAGTGTTTGGCAGTTTTGGAGCCCGTGATTTTTGTTATTTGATAATTATGGAGAGTCAGACTTGCAGCAGAAGTCTCAATTTGTCATACCTTGCAAACAAAGAGATTTTTTTAAACTTCCGCTAATATTTGAGGACTCTGTGAACTGTGAAGATTTATCTGAAATCTCAAGATTTTAAATCTTTTTATTTCTATATGTAAAAAGCAGTTGATATCTTTTGAATAATTACTGTCGCCGTCGACATTTAAGTACTTAGTAAAGTAATCTAATAGAACTTCTCTTAAATCTGTTAAAAATTGCGTATACTAATTCATGATATCCTAAATTTTTCTAAAAAGGGAAGTTTTCTAGTAAAATGATATCTATTCCTGATTCGAGTTCATAATTGGACGTTTTCCAATAACAAAAACAATTCAAATAAGAAACTACGGACCCGTTAAAAGTATATTTTAAAGCTGTATTCAGTGTTCATAGCTTTGCGCTATAAGAATACAGTCAAATTATGCTACGCAGCGACCTAGATTTTAACAAAAATATTACACTACTTGTGGAAATTTACGATAACGTTGGAATAACATAAATATTTGTTCAAATACATTACTAACAATTTAAATAAATATAGAACTTACTAGCAAAAGCAATACCTTTTATTTTTGACTTTTTATACTTGGGAGTAATAAGATGACAATATTGCTAGGATGATAGTAAGCGCAGGTCAAAAAAAATTGCACTATGAATTTTAAAGTATGCTTGTCAACTTGCGATATTATCTTATAATGCCTGGCAGTTACATTAGCTACAATGCTGAAAGAGTTGAACTCCAATGCTGCTAAATGAAGAGATGCCACACGAACACCTACCGTTTCATAATTTTTGTGGCTTCAAACAAAGAACGTCTCTGTATTAGGGTATGTATATCATAAAATAATGTGTTTTAATACACACACACACACATATTCTCGTGCTATCGTCCCCGAAGGGATCGGCAGGAGTATAACTAGTGCACCCACTTTCCGCCTTGTGGATTCCGTCCCATGATGTGATAAGGTCAAACCTATCGCTTTATCAAGCACAAATTATTATTTTATTGAGCTTCGTTAATTATAATAATAATGTAATTAGTGAGCTATCCCTAAGGAATAAAACACCAATATGCTATTATGCGTCTCAATCGCTTTAATCTAATAACAGATCCATCTTCACAGAACATTCTTACATCAATACTCATACAAACGAACGTCCATCAACCTAAAACATAAAAGCCATTTGCAATAACAACGTAATATCAAGCGAACTCCGTCTGTCGCCTTAAGACGGGCGCGACTGCAGCGTGACACCCGCGACATCGACGTGACGTTCTCCACATTGCACTCTAGGTGTAGTTATATGCGCCGTGCAGGGACGGGGCAGTGGTTTAAACGTGCTCGACAACATACAGAATATAACTAGTTAAAGACAACTGTGTAGTAGTTTTAGATGTATGATAGAGTTGATATGAGGTAAATTTTAGTAGGTTCATCATCATGCGACATGAATTTCACTGCAGAACTAGGGTCTCACCGAGACTTCCAGACGGACCTGAAAAGAGGGGTTAGCTGACAGAGCAATCCCTTTGTACTTAATATGTCCTATATTTGTACTGATAATAGCGGGTAGATAATAAACTTCATACTTAAGGTAACTTTACTGAAATATAGATCATTGGGTTGTCCCGCATTACCCAACATGCACACGCAAATATCTCGAACGTCACACACATTAAGACTCTATACAATGTTAATATTCATAAACCCTTTTCTGTCCCAGCACTGTCTCGTCACGTCCACGTGAAGCGTGACAGCGTGCTGGCCACGTCACGCTAGTCCCGCCACCGACGCCCGTCACGCCGCCCGCCCAGATGGATTGATATTGCCGGCGTAAGATGGAGCGATTGCATACGAAGAAAATAAAAAAAATGCTCATCTAGATTAAATCGTACATCACTTGTTATTGCTTTGAAGCGATATTGTTTTTATGAGTTTCAGTGTAGATTTGATGCGAACTTTTTGAGTCTGAATTACTTTATACATGTTTAAGTTTTGAAATAGTGGAAAATAATTTTGATTTCATTTAAAAATATACGTTATCCTGCAGCATTATTTTTGCTTATATTAGAATTATCGTCTGTATTTCCTTTTATGTATTTTTGTATTAATGAAATAAATGATTGCTATATACATAATTTTTTGGTTCTGAGAACTTGTATAACTCATATTCAAATATTATTAAAAACTATAAACTTTAAAGAAGACAACTCAAATAAGTTCTAGACTCCTTCACAAACTGTCTTATCGCAAAAACTACATCAGAACACAATAAAGTTAATTAAACGTACAAACAAACAGTATTCAAAAGGCGCCATTACTGCGCGTCCGTATTTCACAAGACATCAAGCTGAAAAGTAGCGATGGACGCAAACGAGATGCTCGGACGGCGTGATGGGGAGTAGAGACAGTGACATGACACCGCCGGCCCCCCACTGGCCCCCGGACCCCCCGCCCCCAGCGCCCGGGGGTGCATATTGACCCCCAACCCCCGTGCGGATAATAAGGGGGTTTGGACCGGCTACCTATAGAAGTCGGGGCATCTTTCGCTCGCGACGTGTGTTGGTTTTATGTATTTGAAAAAACGTGGACATTTTTGATGTTAGTTGGTATGCTGTTGGTGTGTTTGTTTACTGTGGTTGCTATTCTTTGTGTATTTAAAGATTATAGTAGTTTAGTGCAAGTATTATCAAAATTAATGCAGTAGTTGATAATTTATTTTTCAAAAATGAATTGATAACACTCCACTTTATGTTAAAAAACGTGTGTATAATATTCCAAATCTTAACATAATCGAATAACTAGGGTCGTTGCGTCCTTCGAAAGACGAATAAATTATGCTTTCCTGTCTCGTTACACAAACACTGATTTAGAAACACGACTCACCAACGTCGCCGAATAGTATTCTAATAGCAAATACCAATATGTTATTAAGATAATTCTTTCACAAAAATATTGAATACCGCCTGCATCTAATAATGACAGCATAAAATGATTTTTCACACAATTTTTCGTAAACAAAACGTCATAAGACGTCATTTGCACAAAATTAAAGAGACGTCAAAGACGCGTCAAGTCCGCCCGCTCGGGGGGTCGGCCCCCGTCCGGCAGATGGATTGATATTGCTCCGCGAATGCAGGTGGCCGACCGATCCCGGAACAATACCTATAACTTATATCGACTTAGAATTTACTTGTTTTATTGCTTAGTTAGATTTTTCTTGGACCTTAAGTAATGAGTTAGAAATTCAATATGTTTATATTCCTGTCTTAATTTGAGAAGGTTTAGGTCTTTACATCAAGTTTTTGATTCAATCGTCGGTTAAATTATCTTAATTCAAAGGTATTTTGTTATACTTGTTTTGTCAATATCTGACATTTCCCATTTAAAGTTTAAATGTGTTTTTTTTTTTCACGAGCACGGGAAAATGACCAACGGCACCTGATGGTAAGTGGAGTGGACTCCAATAGAATGTCGACTGACGAGAGATGATTACCCCTTGACAGTCGACACAATTATGCTGGCCTGTTGGAACCGGATAGGCTGACCATATACATATACATAGGCTGACCCTGAAACGCAACGCATTTACGTGAGCCACTATGGCGGGTCTATCACCTTGTGTAAGGTGGTCGCTATCCGGAGCGGATATATCCTACCACCGTTAAATTTAATACTTGTTGATTACAATAAACATATAAATACATCTATTAGCATGTCAAGTTGATAAATAACAATTAATATATTTGTATAATATATTGTATGTATCATTTATTACATGCATACATAATTGTCTAATTATTTATATACTATAAATCTTTGTTTGGTACCTTTTTAACTGTCTGTCGCCTGCGGGTATGTTTGTCGTTTATACAAGTTATTGTCTGGTATAAGGTTATTTATTATAAACAATTAACATATATAGCCCAAGTAATCTGTTAATTAAATAGCTATTTAAAAGTTACTAATTTTTACCAAAACATAAATATCGCCACTCATATAACAGAGGTCAATAAATAAAATATCCATAAACACAACACGCAATGTTCCGAAACATCTCTCAATACTTACATAAATCCATCAAACATATTCACCAAACATTAAAAACCCAAAAAATGACGAGCATTATCGCTTCCATATACAATGAACGACACAAATTAATAGCGCGAGCTCCTAACGAGTATTGAAAAAACCCTCTCACACTCCATAAAAACTTGACAAAGACACATGTCCCGCCTTATTATCTTCAATTAAGAAGTACTGATAATGTACTGTGACATACGGACTAACTACCATTATAACATGACCTCACCACACTCTAACTGTAAAACAACCGCAGTCCAACGTATATTGGACGTGCGATTCAAAAAAGTTGCGTGTGATATATCTACGATGCAAATTAAGCTTTACGCCAACGTGTTAAGGTCGGTTATCGGTAAGTGGTATTTCCCCGGTCGAATAGCCGTGAGTGATGCGCGGCGGACGGTGACTGATGGGCGACCGTAACACGTGATTAGTGGATACGGCCGTTTCCGTAATCAGGGGAATAATGAGTTGCGATAGATATGATCAGGTCAGTCGACGATGCGGCGACTGCCAGTCGACTGCGGCGTACACTGAACGAACTTAAGAGTCATTTTGTAAAATACCTGACCTGAAAAAAAATAACTGCACGTCACTGCAATTAGTGATAAATTTTACTACTATAACAAATGCGATATTTTAGATGGATGTTTGTTCCTCAATCACACCAAAACGGCTGATCGGATCAAGATGAAATTTGGCACAGAGATAGAATGTAGTCAGGATTATCATATATGCCACTTTTTATCCCGGGATAACTTTTACACGCGGCCGGAGTCGCGAGCAAAAGCTAGTGCCCTTACTATGTATTAATAACGGTCGGCATTGGTGCATACTGCTCAGCGATAACTAGACAAAACGGTGGTACATTACGTATGTTTGACCTAATATTTTGGATTAGAGTGTTTGGCATGTTTGTTGACAAACGAAGAAATTTAAAAAAATGTTATATTTGGATGTTCATCTTGGGAACTTGAACTCACATTACCTACGTTTATCTATACTTGTTATATAATGCTAAAGTTTTTGTTTCAAATCGCGCTACAATGAACCTCGATGTGTGCAAAGTTAATTATTGATACTTGTCGATAGTTGCTATTGCCATGCCGTTTTTTGCTAATTATATTTTGTAGAATAATTCATGATTCATTTTACGACTGCATTAATTCAAGACTCAATGAAAACAACGCGGCCGTGTCTAAATGCCGTGTGAATTTGTGACCTGCATCAAAATATTTACATAATTATGTTAAATTTGGTATTTTTTCCAAATAACCATTTAATGACGATCCGAAAATGACCTGATTATTAGTTATCTGAAGTTTCACATATGAATTATTTATTTAGGCTTTTCAACAGTCTACAGTAAAAATTTATAAAAACATTTAAACATAAACAAGAAAAACATAAATAGAATTATGTATATAATAATTTGGAACATATTTTCAAGTGTATTTATTTCGCAATACCCTCAAAATTCGATGATTGCGGACCGAGCCAGGGCGTGAGAGACGCACCCGACTTATTACTTGTATTGGTAAGAATTACACTCGAGTCTTGCAACAATGTTAATATGAGTAACGACTTCCATACGCTTCGATTACCTTCTGACTGACAGATTAAATGTGAAACATGACATACTGATTTTAATTTGTAAGGAATAATGCAATTTTACATGTACTGGATATCTTTTAGCCGACTAGAAAGGGATCGATGTATTTTTTTTTATTGCTTTGAATGACGTGACGAGCTTGCCGTTCGCCTGGTAAGCGATACGACCGCCCATAAACACCATCCAACACCTTGAATCACCAAGTATTGTTTGTTATTCCACTGCACTCGCCATCCTGAGACATGAGATGTTAAGTCCTATTATGTCCAATACACTGGCTACAATGTCCTTCAAAACGGAACACAACAGTGACTACACACTACTCCTTGGCGTCTGAAATAGACATTGCGATGGTACTTACCCAGCGCACTCTCACAATGAGACCTACCACCAGTAGAAACTGTACCCGATGATGGATTAATGTCCAGCATTTCAGAAGCAGCTCATGAATGATCATATGGACTGATATAATTCTGGTAACTGTCACACCTCGCAACGATCGACTATAATATTATTTAAATTATTCTGGAGTGGCGAATGGGAAATCCATGTGACACGGTTACTACCGGCTTACGCAACCGTCTTGTTTTTGTTATCTTTTGTTTATTACTTTCGAAGTCAGAAGATCTAATGGCCTGCATAATGATACATGTATAATGTATATGCTGTTTTTTAATTTATCAATAGAGAATATGTAGAAAAACAATCGCCTGGTAGTACTGTATTAAACATCTTTTGAAAAGGATTTGCTAAGAACTCAACAGCAGGGTAATGTGGATAATAGTTAGTGATGCTGGAGTAATGAATCTCTCTTAGTTGAATTTCGTCCACAGCGGCCAATGTCAACAAAGATCATCTAGGTATACGGAGGATATTTCAACGCATTACGTTGAATTGAATAAATTATTGTCGGCTTCCCTTTTTAAAATTTAATTCGTTCTGATACCATCAGATGCAGTGCATTTTCCAGTAGAAAACATATTTACTTACGCAGACACAAAATAAAGCGTTGGTGTTGCAAATTTTTAATTGGAGTGTAAAAAGCGAATAATATTTAGGCTTGGCGGCGCGGGATCACATCGCTTTACAATCGCCGGGCTGACTCGCGCAGACTTCCTACGCCAGACGCCGGGAGTGAGTGTAGTGGGAGCGGGGGCGATTCGTGAACGCTTGTGGTGTGCACCCAATTACTAGAAGCCTTAAAGATGATATACAGCCAGCCATCAAAGTAGCTGAACAAATTTAAAACACATCTACATATTTACTTCGCCTGAAATATGCTTTTTCTTTATTTAAAACAAAATGAACTTTTTGCAGTTCATTTTAATGAAGAAAAAAGATTGTTGATAACAAAGTTGAAAGGGGATTTGAAATTTTGATTTTTTTCAGCTACTTTTGTGGCTGACTGTACATACACCCTTGTACCTACGTCGAGAGGAATACATAAATTACAACTTATTCGCAACAATTATATAATAATAGAGTAAACAAAATATGTGTCTATCATACTTTTGCAGAAATAACTTACTGCTGGTATTTTTGTTCCAGTCTTATTATAAAATATTTTTACAGAACACAAATTGTTACAGATATCTGAGGTTTTGCATTTATACATGTATTCGGGCATTACGTAATTTATTCCTAAGATTTCCTTTTTTTTTAATAACTTAACACAAGCGATCTAAACATGAATCTTTTCCAACTTGCAATCTGCCTACGACCAACAACTAAACCTTGCACGTCTAAGTTTAACCCTGCACTCACCGATCGATAACTCGCTAACCTAATAAACTCTCAAAGCCTAACACAATTTCCTCTTAACTAACAAAATCGCTGTCCCTTCCGCTTCCGCTCCTCACTGTACACACACCGTTAATTCCGCAACACACTAGTAATTTCCCGGCAGCGAAATAAGCGAATTAAAATCGCCTCAAAGAAACGCTCGTGTATGCCCGCCTGAGTTTATTTTTAGAGGGTTGGAAGGGGTGAGTGACGGCTGGACAGCCTTTGAGGCTGTCGAGCGGTGGTCACTCTGGAAACTGGCTTTAGCTAGAAGACGGTCAAAGGCTTAGGCTGACCTCTGAAGAGTGCTTTCCCGACTGGAAAAGAGGGATTATGTTATATTATAACTCAAGACAAGTAAGCAGGTAAGTGTTTCTATTTATGCGTTTCGCTATCGTCGTAAGATATTGGATGCCTTCCAGTGGTAACGTAACATTACTTCTACATCTTGCTTTCCGTATTTTTATTGTGGCATAAAATTATATTGCAAACATATTCCAATTAGTAATGCATTTATCTTTATTTACAACTTAGTCTAATAAGATGTATTGGTGACTAGTAATTCTAACAAGATATGTATCAGAAATCTTTGTATGGTCACTACCACTTCTTGAGTGACAATCATGCTATTTTTGGGTTGTATTCACAATTAGATTATTTCCCGAAATCTCGGAATTTTTGAATATTAATAGTTATACGAGATACTGCCAGTGTCGCCTCTCACATCACTGGGCGGATGTATGTCAGCGAAGTATAATTATGCACCTTTACTTATCTCTTCGAGGATCAAAAGAGTTAATGACTGGTACGTATCCAACTGCAAAAAGCGACAAGAAATAAAATTATGAATCACTTCCGAACGTTTTAGAAAAACTTGAAATGTCCACTCATTGGCATAAGCTAAGTACAGTCAGTGACAAAATCAATTTGCAAGGTTGATTGGGCACTTCATAAACGTAGGCAAAAAGACTTGGATCTCATTAATATTTTTCTTTCTCTTTCTTTCGTTAGTTGCGATCGCTAATTGCACTCGCATCGAAGTAACTCAGTTAGATTTTGTAATACGGACAGTCAAGCGTGTGCAAGAAGATCGGTGTTGCCATGTAGGATCGTAAATTAGAGAACAATTTTGAATTTTAATTTCAGACATATTCTCGAATTTTAGTTGGAGTAAGAAATACTCATTTTGGCAGCATTCTAAAGACATTTTGATGTTATTCTTTATTGTTATTTATTGGATATGATTAATATATCATGGTTCCTAATGTTATTGACGCTATCTTATTTCAGATCTTTACTTCTTACTTTGATGTTAGACAATATCAAAACAAAAATAGCTCGAAGTATACCAAAACCACAATATATTACATTTATACCTATTATTATATAAAGCTGAAGAGTTTGTTTGTTTGAACGCACTAGTCTCAGGAACTACTGATTCAAATTAAAAAATCTTTAAGTGTTGGATAGCCCATTTATTGATAAAGCTATAGGCTATATAACATCACGCAATAACCAATAGGAAGGGAGTGTCAATGAAAAATGTTGCAAAATAGAGAAAATTTATGTCTTTTGAAAGCTTCCGTTGGAAAACACTCACAAGGGCGAAGCCGCGAGCAAAAGCTACTTGCTAATTAAAAATAGCAGTATCAAGAAGTGTAATGTAAGTCTCATTTAAATTCCCGCTTCGTACAAGTACCTCCAACTTAATTTACTTCTGCCGCCCATCGATAACTAACAAGTAAATTCACAACCAATTAGCAAAGGAAAAAACATAGAGGAGGCACTTACGAATTCTAATAATCCGCTTCATTCGTCCGTCGCATAAAAAAGGAGGGTAGAAATAATATCGCATCTGGCAACCCCGACCGTTAGACCATTCCGATCACGCGCGAATCGTCGACGTCCGTGCTAATTAAAAATCGAACCATTTTTGTTGGCCAGTGTACATTTTGTCACTGGCCACTCATTAGGATACTTTTTTAAATTCTGTATTTTAATCTGTGGTATAAAGTTTTGACGTGTGCCGCGAGATGTCGTTATCTTAATATTCGGAAACAAGGTATCGATTCCCGTGTCGATTTATGATTGTCACAAGACTATAATTGAAAGGCATGTTATATCATTAAGATTTAAGGTTAATTTAATTTAATACGACGAAATTTTAAAGGCCGAAATATCCATACATATTAATTATTTTTACGTTTTTCTTTCAACTGCGAGAACTAATCACTAACTAGACGTGAATTTAAATTCTTTACTTGCCAATACTTGTTTAGTTACCCAGATTAAAGGTGAAACAAAATGTATGAAAATGGACCTTAAGCTATAACCTTAAGTGAACTTCGTGTGTCACTCCATTCGCCTCATAGGCTCTATAAGCTGCGGTCTACAATGATAAAGTCAGATTTCCAATTAGCTTGATTTTAAATAAGAAATTTCTGGTTTCATGTGATATTTGATTATTATTATTACGCTTTATGGCTATGTTTGACGTGGTAAAAATGACAAACTTTAGGATCAATGTACTCCCGCTTTCTTCGCGGTAATCCCATTATACGTAGTTTGTCTTTTAACATAAAACCTAGAATTAGCTCAACTACCAAAACAGGTCCCAGCTTAATATCTTTAAGAGTCAACAACCTACAGTTGTACGCATTACTTTACTATTACATCCCTACAACCCCCATACCCCCTCCTCTGCACCCCGCGCATCCCCCTCCGTTACCGTCCTCGGCTCATGCTTACAAACTGTCGCATTACCGGCCATCCCGAACGCGGCGTAACAATGCTTTGTTATGTAGATGCCGCGCGAATATCACCCTTATTCATTTCCTTTAAGATCCAAGTGGCAGCAAATATTAACTTTGTCCGGATGCCGCACATTTCTGAAGTCGCGCGACTGTGAGTTTTAAGTTTGCGGGGTAAGGTTGTTTTTACCTTGGTAGCGTTGTGAGGCCGTAATGATAATTCTAAGCTAATGCCATAAGGAAATGAGCTGAGTGTTTTCCTTTTTGGAATTGTTTACTATTGGCTGGTGGATATATACAGTGACCTAGAAATGGTGGATGGTCACCTGAAATATGCACGTCCTGATATTATTTTCCTGTTACTTATTTATCACTTACTTCCGCATTACTTAGCCCCGCAGTCCGCTTGTTTGTTTTCTTTTCGGGCCCGTTTGCGGGAAACATCCGTGAAATGGAATCTTATTTACCAGAGATCTTGTATCCATATTAGTTTTCATCATATTTTAGGGCTTAATAACAACACAGTCAGTTAATTAATCAAATAAATTTTTGGTCCAGAATATTGACACACACACACACTTGATGGTAGGTGGAGTGGGGACTAATAGAAAATCGACTGGTGAAAGATGGTTACCCCTCGGCAGTCGACACAATTATGCCGGCGTTTTGGAACCGGATATTGGCTGATCCTGGAACGACACACATATGTACGCCACTAGGCGGGTTTTGACACCTTCTGTATGGTGGTCGTTATCCGGGCTAATATAAAATATATCCTACCACCACCAATTGAGCAGAAAAACCTACTATCAATTTGCCCCGGGATTCGAACTAAACCTCAAAGCAGTATCGTCTCGCACACGCAATACAACCACACAACCATACAGTCATTGTTAAACAAAACAACTATAACTCTAATAGATCCTTCAGTAGCCAACTATATACGACAATCAGATATAAAAGTAGCTTACAATATGCAAGGGTAAAAACTATAACAATAAAACGGGTACACGAGATTGCACTAACCACTACCAATTCACTGAGTGATAAAACAGACGGGGAAGTAGGCAGAAACTCCGCGCTGGATAGCATGTTTTGTGGATATAGTATTAATGTCTTTAGGGGAAGTTATTTTGCAGTGGAGTTTCAACGGCTAAACATCATGTTGTCATTGTCTCGTTTAGATTATTAGCGAGTAATTCGCCGAATAACTTGGTGAATTAATATAACTACCAATTATAAGTAATGATTACATCTGTATAAGCTATTTACATAATCGTGTGACTCGTTCGTCTGTACTCGATAAGTACCTATCTTAATCTTACACTATTTGGGTAATTTTGAAAACGCTGAAGTATTTGCTCTACAGTCTGCCTACCTATTCAATTCGAGGCTAGTGGCTTAGTAATCGTCTTGTCCATCGCCATTATTAGATTTTTGGACGTATGTTTTACACTAATTTACACTAAAACTTACATCCATTGATTAAATATATAAGAAAGCTAGCTTTTGCTCGCGGCTACGCCCGCGTGAATGAGTTTTCCGGGATAAAAGTCCCGCTATATATTTTCCTGGAATATAATGTAGCATGTAACCATCCCAGGGTCTTAAACTATCTCCATACCAAATTTTATAAAGTCAGTACATTTTAAGAAAATTGATAACATACAGAAAGACAGAAAAGGAAACTTTTTTTTATAATATGTATAGATCATAGTAACCTCAATATACAATAACATCAAACCACTTCAATAAAGCTCATGAATAGGAACGTCGCTAGTCACTAAAACTCATTTACGACAAATTCAAAGAAATTGGGACAAACATCAAAACTTTAAACGGTCCATCCTGAATTAAGGAAACGGCACAGAAATATTAACAGTAAATTACTGTGGACAATTTCCTACACTTTGATAGCAACCAATCGCTTGAGATCGTGACGGAAACATTTCAACTGGATTAGAAGTGCCGGGAATCAGCAAGAATGGTACGGAATTTAATAGAATAAACAACTAAACTTTCCGGATATTCTGCAACCGTGAATTTTACCGGAATTGTCTGTGCATTTTTCCCGGTTTAAATGTAGCCTTCACTACATTTGATTTATTAGAATCAAACGATATTTATATATGAGTACAATAATCGACCCTACTGCACTCGATGGTGAACGAAGTGGATTCTAGATAGAATCCATTAACGAGAGATGTTTATCCCTCGCCAGTTGACATAATTATGCCTGCCTGTTTGAATGTTTAGTTGGAACACACCTTATAAAATTTTATTGTATTTTTACATATTTTTTGCTAATTTTAATAAGTCCTGTCCCGTAGGTAAAATTTCCGCGTCTCATCTATGTCCTAATCTATGGCGTATTAGGAATTTATACCCTATTGTTTGAAGTGTTTAGGTGCAGTTTGCGAGGTCGCCGACCGTTTCATTATAACCGACGGAATCCTTACCTCTCTTGTACCTTTATTCTACTCTTGTATTAAATATGGTTAATTAGGTTTCTACCTTTTAGCTAGACAACTAGGTTTTGCTCGTGGTTTCAATCGTGTCAAAGTCCTTTATTGGTATAAAAGACCAAAAATAAATTTCTAAAATCAAACCATCCAAACATCTTAACAAATTTTCTCATATCTATACATATTATAAAACAAGTGTTCTTAGTCCACTTTTCTGTTTGTCTGTATGTTATCGATGTTCTCAAAATCTACAGATCGGATTTTTATGAAATTTGGTATGTAGATAGTTTAAGACCCTGGGAAGATTATAGGTTATTTTCTATCCCGGGAAAATATATAGCGGGGCTTTTATAACCGAAACACGAGCATAAGCTAGTCACTTATATAAATGGAGTTAACACGAAAATCACTGAATTGATTTAGATGTTTACAACAATGATAAAGCAAGTCCTGAAGTAACATAATATAAAAAAAAATCTATACTTATACATTTTGATAAACGACGCTTTTGTACTGACATTCATTAGTTTCAACAAAAGATAAAACTTAATTCAACTTAAATATATGCTTGTGTATATTATAAACAGAAAGCCCTACAAACAATTCACAGTAAAAAAAGTTTTAAACTTCAGTATTTTATTCCTAGCTCCATATCACGAGTCATAAAGGTGCGGTCAGCCCAACAGCGGATAGACTCACAAGTCGAGCGCATTTGCAACCGGCAGCTCTCAAATGAGTGGTCACGTAACATAACGCTCTTATCTTAAGGGTCGTGTAATGGCTGGAATCACTGTACCGCTATGGTGTAATTGATACGCGGTGGCGGGTTCAATAATATTGAAGATAATCATGGACAATTTTATTGTTGTAAAATAATTCCGCATTTGTTTTGAGTTGAGGAAAATTGCCTGGGAAATGTTAACTGCATTCCTGATCATCAACTTTAATATTTTTAAACTGTCTTATCTCTGAGGTTAAACGATCTCCGATCAAGAACCACAGCTTATAAACAGTAACACATAAACATTACATCACAGTGACTGCAAGCACTGCGTCATCTTGACACATTATATGCTCTCATAAGACCTGGAGCGTCTCTGACAAGCGCAAGCGGACAATCCCCCGCTCACCTCTCATTCCTCACGCGACCACAAGAACGTGATACCGTCGTCTCATAGAATGTGACGGGACCATTTCAATGCTAATTTTATTGTGCGCGGACATTACGAAGGAACAACGCACCCCACGGCGCTTGATTGATATCTTAATAGCTATTAGTCTGTCCGTCTGAGTGCATCGATTGGACATTTTATATTAACGTATCGGGTTGCCGGTTTTAAACGCTACCGCTTGTGTAATGGGACAGGGTTGTTTGATGTTTTTTGCATCGAACCTGACTAGAAAACGATAGATTTGAGGATGAATGTTTTTGATTATTGTAAATGCAGTATAAAAACGATGAACGAATGAGTTCTCACGCCTTGACATTCGTTGATTCATCCAAATATGTGCACAATTCATTTTTACAAATTGACATTCTAACCAGTAAAATTTTTAACCGATTTCATTAAAAGGAGGTTATCAATGCGGCAATTTTTTTTTTAATGTTTCTTACCTCAGAACCCGGACATTCATGAACCGATTTGAAAAAATATTTGACTGGATATAAGACTACTTCCTACGTTCCAATCAGAATGCCAAGACTTTACAAGTTCTCAAAACTTTTTTGAATAAAAGTAATCAAACATACAAATTTTCAAATGAATTCAGTTTAACCCGCTACAAATTATTTGATAATATTTAAATACTGGTTTATTTTCAATGCTGTCTCATATACTGATTTAATCATATTACATTATTAAAACATGGAAATATCCAAAACTGGCCACCATAAATACGACTACCAAATCTTTGATATAATTTCTAATTTAAAATCGTTTCATACATAAATCATACATTTAATGTGTGACGCGGTGAAGGAGTTTTAACATTTGGGTTTGATTTATATGGTCTAGTGGTAATAAACATTGAACTCTAAGCCTTTCGATTTTTAGTTTCAACTTTATTTTGGGCTCATTGTTTAGCTAAAGATGTAAGGACTTTAAAATTACTGCATATCTATACATAGTATAAAACAAAGTGCGATCTTCTATCTGTCTGTACGTTATCGATTTTCTCAAAATCTACTGAACGGATTTTTAAGACCCTGGGAAGCTTATAGGCTACCTTTTATCCCGGGAAAATATATAGCGGGACTCTACCCCGATAACCTCGTTCACGCGCCCGAAGCCGCGAGCAAAAGATAGTTAAAAATAATAATTTATGCTAAAATAAGCTTGCATTTGACCGCTATCCGCCTGATGATAAGCAATAATGAGGTATAAGGAGAAGCACGATTGCCCAAAAGAAACAAATTCACTCGCGACTTGAAAAGCCCAAAATTATACTGCATGGGAAATTATTGGTTGTAAATAATATCCAATTATAAGTTAAGCCTCTAGTCTAGTGCCTGTATATGACATGTAGATCGAATAGTCGCGTGTTGGATTCCCAGGTCAGGTCACAGTTTGTGCGCATTTTGTCCATTAGCCCGGGATTTGATCTTTTCAACTTTATTGAATACGCTGAATCCCGAATACCACATTCCACATTCCAAAACAATACCTATTCCATAAATATAAGTTACAAAATAAAACACAACTAATAAATTCACGGAGCCGTCCCACATGCCCGACGGCCGTCGGTTCGGTGCCTATCTAATGCACTATTGTTCGATCGCGGCTGATTCAAGATAGATCGCAGATTCGAATCCGGTTATTGACGTAAATATTAAATTGTTGGGGAAAGGTGATTTTGATCGGAAATCTGTTGATGCTGAAATACGACTAAGTAAATCTGAAATTAATTCTTTAATCTCTATCACTGATTTCCTTGCGACTGACTGAATCGATGGCGTGGTTGTATTGTGTACGCGGTATGACACCGCTCTGACGCCCCGGGTTCAAATCCCGGGTCGTGCGATAATATTGGGTGTTTCTGCGCAGTATCATCTCTGCGTAACTTGTACCCGATTTGTCAATAAACCACATAGCCGGAACATATATGATGAAGTATAAGTGCTCTGGTTGCACCTCTGTTTACTCCTTCGGGAATGGCGTGATGTATAATTTGTTCTTTTTTTTAATTGCCTTAATAGGCAAACGAGCAACCAGTCCGCCTGATGGTAAGCAGCATCCACCAATGCCAGGGGCACAGCAAGCCCTTGCCTTCCGGGAGGTAAGCATTCTTTTCAGTCCTCATTTAAAGAAGGACAAGTCATAGCACTCGGGCAACCCAAGTTCTTCTTAGTTATATGAAGTTATACACTGATTAGTGCACTAAAAAATAGTCGAGATCACCGCTCGGTGTCATTCTATGTCTGCCACCGTCGATATTGTCTTACAAGAATTAACAATGAGGGTGAGCTTGTGTAGAATCGCATTAAGATTTTTCTTTATAGTATAGGCTGAACGGCTATGAAGACAGTCTGCTGCATCAGCTGACCAACTTGTTAGTAAATACCAGAAAAATTATTAAGAAAGGGCTTGACTAATCCTAGAGATAATTTTCGTTCCAGTAGTACTTTAGTACAAATTTTATGTAAGCTTTTGCCCATGGTTATTGGAAGAGTTGGATCATAACTAGCGATTCTAATAAGAAATATAAATAGATGAGCTGCTATTAACAGATTGTAGGTACAGGTGAATTTTCCAAGTGTACCTACGTGGATTGCTACATCTAAAATTATAACGAAATACTTGAAGAGGCTGAAATATAAAAAAAGCGAAGTCACATTTCTCATTTACAAATTGTATAATTTAAATCAAGAATTTACTTTCATATCTCTTCTAAAGAAAAAAAACTTGAATATATCACCCTGTTGGTAAAGAAGTATTTAGAAGTTAGGTGGTATTGTTTCAATGATTTGGTCGCATCTAATTAATGAAACTTGTTTTGACATTGTAAACCTAATTCCGAACATTTCTACAATTTTTGTAATAAAAACTAAGGGCGATTGTGAATAGTATGCGCGCGTTTTGAAATATACATTTTTAATGATCCTGTATCAAATAAAATATGCATTTTAGTGAGTCAAGAATTTCCGTTTTGTGTAAAGAAAATAAATTCGCATTAACCACCATTGCACTAATTATAAATATCAGACGTCACAAACCATCTAAAATTATATCCCAACTCAACATTTCAACTGTAACATTCGAAATTCAAAATTATTTTAAAAACACTAGAACACTCAATCACGTAACAACATAAACACGATATAAACATATAAAAAGGCAAACAAAAGCGAACAAAAGAATTTCCACCGACGTCTCTCAATCGGTACATAAATTTAAAAGCCTCTAATCACAAATCACCAAGCTTTTCCGTTTGGAACACGCACAGATGCCAGTGGTCGCCAACGTTTGCGTCGCTAGTTTTTTTTTTTTTGTAAAAATAAAGTGTGCAGCATTTTAATTAAAAGTTTAATGTAAACTAAGAAATATTATTGTAGGTTGTTTATTCAGTGAAAAGGTGGCAGGGTATTATTATTTGGGCGTTGTTTTCATTTAAAATGAGTAAAAAATATGTATTAACAAATACTGGCAGACATATAAGTAGTACATCATAAATTGTTTTTATAATCATTAAAATTAGTGCTTTTCAGCTTTACCAATGACTAAGAGATTGAAGTAAAAGAAATTCAATTATTATGGACAAGTAGTACTGACTACATATTATCAATACCTCAATGCAATTATAACCCTTAGTCCCATTAAGTGTTACTCAACCGATTCAATTACATTCCATAGTCATAATAAATTAGATTATTTATAAAATTTTGTAATCAGAGAAGTTCTATCAATAGTAAATAACATTCTTGAGGACAATTCAGAGATTTTATAGTTTTTTAAGCTATTTAAAAATAAGTTTACAACAAAATGTTGCTCATCCCTGGTTTAGATCAAGATGTGTGCGTTACCGTGCGCCGGCGCAGCCCAGTTGACAGATTTATGTGGGACGGCCGCGATCACGCGTCGCCCGCTCCGCGCCTCCCCCGCGCCACCACTCGCCTTCATTATGCCGGCCGATTGCGTGCGCGATTAGATAATTAACGTTCTTTTTTGTACATTGTGGACTTAAACAGATTAGACTTAAGTCACTTGTCTGATTGAAACGTTCCTTTGTCTAATGATGGGTCTCATTCATTCACTAGAGTGTAGTGTTGTCTTTGAAGACGAATAGATCTTTATTTTTAAATCTCTGTTGAAGTGAGGGTAGGCACATTAATATTTTAAGATGTCAAGGAGTACAAGTTTATTTGGATTAGGGTAGTTTATTGTGGAATAATGTTATGGCCTTCTTTCACCTTAAGAATTTGGAGTCTACAAGAAACTGACCTATTAATTTGATACAAAAGCATCTAGACTTAGCTTATATAGTTAATTGATCGATACAAACTCATCTACAATCTAAATAAGTTCGAACATGCGGATTGCAAACTGCATTTGGTATTGTACTAATGATAGAAAACACTATTGAAATCAATACGCGGAGAAAACCAGCACATCTGGCAATCTAGCCGGCTCATTAAAGCGATCCAAAGATTAGCAACAATTGACAGACGACATTCGCAACAGGTCGTGCGAGTCAATCCAGCGACAACGCGACACGACCGTATCAAAAATCAGTACAATCCGCGTCGAACATTACGCAATAAAATATGAGCGCAATGATTCATTCAGCGATGCACGATTCTCGGACATGCAATCGTAAATTCGACTCAGTACTGACACCGGCCGAACAGATCACTCACAATCGGCTCACAGCCGATCGTAAATACGTCCGCATATCGCATTAATCATTTAGAAATAAGGAATAAGAAGTGCCGCGGGCGCACGCTATTGGTCGACGTCGAACGAACAATTATTCAAATGGTGCGCCGTGATTGGCCGGCGGTGCGTCCGTTTTTTAAAGTTGACAGAGTGATGGATTCGTCCCTTCGAATCGTGCGCAGCTTTGTTGTGCGTACATAACTATTAAATTGTTCAAGGCGAGCTATCAATCCGCGTCTGGTTTTTTGTTTCGGTTGCCGGCGCTGCGGCTTGCACGCTTGCTATGTATTGGTGTGAACGGATGCGTTATTGGAAATCAGGTTTGTATTGAACTCACTTTAACTGAGTATTTCATTTAATTCGCTAGATGGCATTGCCATATCCTCTGTAGCAAAGCATTGTAGTAATGCTTTATCCTAACTAATAAGGAATAACTGGAAGTCGGCAAAAAATATAAGACAGTGTTTACACCGGGCAAAATCTATACTCCCCCCCCCCCTCTCTAGCACAGTCGGGTAATATCATTTCTACATGGGGACTGAACCGGAGACTTCCAGTATCACTGGTTTCTTAACCTATTGTCTTACATTCTTAGATTTATGTAGAATGTCTAAATTCTTATACGACCCTCACAGCTCAAGTCTCGTAGGTTCTAGAATGACAATAATTAAGCTAGTCTTGTTCGTAGTGTATGCCTTCCGATCGCTAACAAGCGTCCAGCTAAGATAACGTATCGCGACAATTTATCCACACTAACGCGGAAGTGTGGTAAGCATTGAGTGAACAGTGACTTCCATATTGCTGAGATAACAATATTAATACGTTAGATTGTCTAATTAGTTGCGATAGGATCTTGGGTTCGATTTTACGGTTAGGCAACTAAGACGGTTCTGTAGGTTTCCCTAGTTTGGCTATGTTGCAGTGAAAGGTGAAATTTAAAGAAAGGTAACCCCACACGCAAGCGGCGACAGCCTAGTTGGGTGTGGAACGGACTGCTAAAACGAATGTCCGCAGGTTCGAAACCCAAGGGCACACACCTCTGACTATTCAAAATAAATTATGTGTGTATTCTTTTTGAATTATCGCTTGCTTTAACGATGAAGGAAAATATCGCGAGGAAACCTGCATACCTGAGAAGTTATCTGTAGGAATTTTGAGGGTGTGTGAAGTCTAATAATCCGCATTAGGCCAGCGTGGTGGACTAAGGCCTAACCCCTCTCAGTAGTAGAGGAGGCCTGTGCTCAGCAGTAGGACAGTATATAATACAGGGCTGATATTATTATTATTAAAACAATATTCACAAGTGTTAGTCTAAGCAAGACAGAATGATTTCTCATTGCGTGTAATTACATTCACAATCTACAAACCGCGTACTGTCGATGTTTATTTCAAGAGATAAGATAAGAACAATGTAGCGGCTCATTTACACCTTAAACACGTCTGTTTTTACAAGCTTCGATTCCCGAAAAATTTGTAAAGGAAAAAATACCTTTAGGGTATGTGTGTCATCATATTAAAGTAAATGTTCGAAAGTTTGTGACAAGGCATAAACGTAATTAAGATATACCTTTTCATAGATACAATGGGGTAATTTTTACCCCTGTATATAACAGCGGGGGCCTTCATGCAATGGAACCGCAATCAATAGATTAAATAAACGCTTCCAACAGACGCACAATATACTTCTGATCCCGCTCTACATATAAATATTATACCTTGGATTATTTAGTAAATTGACAATTGATGTTATTTGTTACAATAAACACGTAACTGTACTATGACATGTCTAGTAAGAAAATGGCGTAGGGCAGCGCGCTGCGATTGGCCGAGGCGCTCCTGCGCCTGCGCACGTCGCACTCACTTGCGACCACCATCTGTCACGGAACCATTACCTTTTTACGACCATTTACGACCAACTTTATAACCCTAAAACGCCGCCCATCGCGAAGCGGTGAAAATATTTAGACCCCATAAATTTTTATGGTTTAAAATAAACGATAGTTAAATGTGAAGCTACTTAAGGACGTCGCGGCGCTTTTGATCTTTAATGCTGTTTAATTGATGCATGGATGTTGTTTTTATTATACGACAAATTTACTGGTTACCGCGGACTTTGAGTGATTCCAATATATTTGATTGCTTAACTTGTGAGGTGTTTTTGTTTTTTCTGGTATTAAAAGTGGGTTAATTACCAATATTGAAATTAAAAAGTACTAAAATTATTTCGGTTTCGTCTGTTGTAACACAAAGGTATTAAATTAAACATATCTATTTCATACATGTTTTTATCTCTATGTTACTAGCCGACAGTATGCAAGTATTGAAAACAACTATTACTTACGTCTATAAAATCAATTTAAAATTAGAACCGAAACATCTCACGTATCTCATCAACATCGCTTACCTGCAACAAAACAAAAACATAAACATCAATAAAAATATTAACACATGCAATAAATTAGCACGACAAAATGCATTAAATAAATTCTACATAAAAAATCTGCATAAACACCAAACGATATTAATTTCTGTTTTATGCAAATTCAGTTTCTAATTAATTAATGGACGTCGTTAAAAATCCCACGCGATTTGAATTTCGAACACAAAAAAGACAAAGCTTGTGATCTCAAGGTCACGTAACGATAAAATTATCAATTTATGTGTTTAATATCATTTTTACGATAGTTTTAACTATAACTACGTTTGTTAAGTTATTTTATAAATTTTATGTGGGCGATCATTTGCATAAGTCGTGTAAAAAAACTTTCCTTTAGGCGCCAGTTGCTATTCAATACTTTTATATTTTATTAATGGAAGCGATCAAAATAGAATCCAATTAAGTCATTATGAAACACACTGTATTTTATGATTGTCTTCCCGATGTAATAAACAAAAATATATTTCAATTTCATTTTCACCGACATTCCATAATCCTTTTTAAAATTTAATTTAAATTTAGAACACATAAAAAATAATTTTCAAATTTAGAACGTACAGTCGCAAATAAAACCTTAATTACAGCGTAGATTCGGCTCAACAAGCGTAGACGCGCGGCGGACAATCGCCGATAAGTCCAGTTATTTCAGTAATTGTGCTTCTGTCCAGACTACAGTTACGTTCTCGAGACAACACCCTGGTACCACGTGTCCTCGATCGGGAACATGTTAATGAAAATGTATGGGTACATTCTGATGTGAGTAAGCGATACGTAGTTTGGTGGTGGGCGTTCTTAATTCAAATGTTAAATCTTATGTTCTTGTAAAAGCAAATTAAATGTATTCCTTAATGCCATTTGAGAAGGATACGGAGCAACATGGTTTTACAGAAAATGTTGTTCATTAAATAAAGCATTAAGGTTAATAATGCAACCTGCATTTTGTATCTAGAATTATAATATTGACATCGATCTGAGCTACAATTAGCGTGAAAAATATAACTACAATCAACTTGTATGAAAAAAAAATATCTTTCAATCTCACACCAAACTCGTCGCAAACCCGTCCACAAAAATTTTCCATTAGTATCGACATTTCAGGCAACATAAAGGCTGGACTAAGATGAACACACATTAGCTCTCAGACTTTGACCGGTGGGCATTATTTATTGACGCCACGACAAAAATACATCGTCACGTACCCTACACTACTTGTACTCGTATCCGCGTGTCAATTGTGCGGATATTATTGGGATATTTTAATGAACTATTCGTTTTAGATCTGAATTTGTTTGGGAAGTGGCTGCATGAGGGTTTAATTGTTTTATATTTTAAAAGGTAGCAAGTCAGTTTAAGATATCTATGTGTAGAGATGTCGCTATTCTTCATAGTATTTCTGATGTAATATTTACCATCTTGTATATAAAGACAGATAGGAGTAGACGGGGATATATTGAAAGTATTTAATAGCTAAGCTCTCTGCCAAGTAAAGGGACAACATAATATAACAATTGTAGTGGATATTATTTTTAGATTCTAGATTTTACTGGTGGTAGGTGTATCACATTTGAGATTCCGCCTGGGAAGGTACCACCGCAATGTCTTACTCTGCCGCCCAAGTAGCAGTGTGTAATCACTGTTGTGTTCCGGTTAGAAGGACATTGTAGCCGTTTAACTACTAGACATAATGAGAATAACATCTCATGTCTCAGGGTGGCGAGCGTAGTGGAACACCAAACAATACTTGGTAATTCAAGGTGTTGGACGGTGTTTCTACTGTTTATGAACGGTCGTATCGCTTACCATCATGCGAACGGCAAGCTCGTCTCGTCATTCAAAGAAATAAAAAAAGACCTGTGTTCTGTTTACCTTTTTTGCATAGATTTATGTTTAACTTCATGTAACTTTCCTAGTCTATCATTCAAATAATATCAAAAATAAAAACACAAAAGTAAATCAACAAAATAACGCGTCACGTGTGCGCGACAGTCCTTTCACGTCACAGCTTAGGTACAGTCGGACAAAACGCGCTGTCACTTGCGAGTGACACTCAAGACGCGACACCGTTGTCAGCCGACACTTGAGAGCGCAACATTGTGTACCACCCAATTTATCGTTACTATTGATTGTTATAAGCGGCGATAGCCTAGTTTGGTGTGGAACGGACTGCGAAGACGAATGTCCGCAGGTTCATATCCCAAGGGCACACACCTCTGACTTTTCTAAATTCATGTGTTTATTCTTTGTGAAATTATCGCTTTAACGGTGAAGGAAAACATCGTGAGGAAACCTGCACATCTGAGAAGTCCTCTATAGGAATTTCCGAATAAGGCCTAATCCCTCTCAGTAGTAGAAGAGGCCCGTCCCAGCCGTGGGACAGTATATAATACAGGGCTGATATTATTACTATTATTATTGTTGATTGTTATTGGACTTTTGTAATTAAACGTAGGCGGAGGATAAAGTTACGTTGATAGCGTGAAGATAGCGGACTTGTGTATGCCTGTTGAAATATGAAGGCTTTAGACTCGTTAGTCTAGATTACTAGATAAGGCTTCTCACTAGCAGCTGGTTAGGCTTGTCATTTATATTTTTGTAATGACACCCTGTAATTATGTATGTAGCAATTCCGATAATTAAATTGCTTGTGGTAGGGATATATTTTGTATCCGTCCGAATAGTGACCACCTTAGGTGTTATAACCTGCCATAGCGGCGTACGTAAGTGTCGCATTCCGGGATCAGCCTGTGTATATACGGTTATAACAGGCCGGCATAATTTCGTCGACTGTCGAAGGGTAATCATCTCTCGTCAGTCAACATTCTATCGGACCCCACTCCACTTACCATCAAGTTCCGTGGCGTCACTTTGTCGAGCCCATATTAAAAATATGTGTTAACATAACAGATTATTCCATTTTAGTTTCTTACTCGTTAAGTCATTCCAAATTCTATTTACAGATCCGTCGCAGCGGAATCCGGATTGTTTAATCAAAATAGACTCCGGTAATCGATAAAAAGTCACGTCCAAGAGTTTGTGGGCCGCTGAGAGATTTACCGATGATGCCCGCCCGCTACAGAAATATCTTCCACTGTGACGTGTATGGACGTCATAGTCCAGATTGATGGATTTATTAACTTTTATTCCCGCTATCTGATGAGAGATGAATATAAACTCAAAAATTATTTGTGTATTGTGAAATATAGTTTATTAACGTGGTTAGTATAGAATTGCCTTGTTTTTAGCAAGCATTTCTTTTAATATCATACAAATCAGACAGGATAGGTAGAACAGCAAGTAATGCATACAAAATTCCCTAATATAGGCGTTTCTGCAAATCGAATTAGACACATATACGCAATCTGTAAATAGAATTTGTGACATTGTAAACTGCCAATATGACAGGACGAGTCTAGTGGGATGGTTGCGACGACTGTTTAACTTCTGTGTGTCATAAAGAAATAAATGATTACGAACCGAAAGGTGTTTTATCATATAAAAACATCACAGAACTCAGTACTAATCACACTGCTACTACACTTCTTTTCTATATACTACTAAAATAAATACCGTTAAAACAAATTATACCACACACAAACAGAACACCTACACGATCGAAGTCATAAACAAGCGAGGTACAGTGGACGCGGCCGATTGTCACTTTGCGACAATCTAGTCGCTGTATAATATGACACATATAATGAAATATATAAAGCCGTAGACAATGATAACGAACAGACAGCGCTGGACGTTCGCGTCGTGTACACAGCCGGCGAACGGATCACGCACAGGGAACGTGTTGGGCTGGACGATATTTCTTTATACTTCCAACTACCATAAATATGTACAAATTATAATGTAGTTCGACCGCTAAAGCATTTAATTTGTCTAATCTTAAGTAATCAATAATAATTTAAGTTCGGCAGAGAACTGATATTTAAGACTTATTAAAGATTATCTCGAGAATGTAAAAGAAATTGTCTCGTCTTATTAATCTTGAGATATAATTAGAACGTCGTCGGACGTCCTGTCAATCAACAATAGAAACGTCATAATACGTTATTACCAATTTAATCAATTGTGTTAATCCTTGCATACGAAACTTTAAATGTCAAGTATTTTAAAAATATTTTATAAATAAACCCCTTCTCGCGTCTCCACGGTTTCCGTTGTGCGGCGTCAGTTTAATTCGTCCCAGCGTCATCGCGGATCGAACTCGAAAGGCGGTTTTTGTATTGTAACATTGTTTGTTTTTCCGTCTGTTGTGCCGTTCCACATAAAACTCACTTTTGACGTCAATACACACTATAGTAGTTGTATATGCTTAAACATATTTATATATCTGTTACCAGTAACCTTTATATAATGTAAATAATGGGACTTCACAATAAAAAGATCGGTGGTTGTAAAATTAGGTTCGGGCATCAATGTATTAGGACTTCGATGTTACCTAATTTTTGGATTCGTTAATTAATTGAACATTAAATATTTTCGATGATAAATCAACGCTGTCTTTCGCTACTATGAAAACTATATTTTTATTAACAAGGTCCAAAAATTGTTAAACTCCATAATTGCCATTGTCATTTCCTTCAAGATTATCCCACAGGCAGAAACAAACACACTCCACATAGTACGAACATCATTACCATCTTTAATCTCTATACTCTAGGGTCACACTAACAAACGATTGTTAAGCGCCTAACTAAACCATCAGTACAAACATTCTAAGTATCATACACTATAAGCCGATAATACAAATGGCCGGTGCTCACAACCGGCCATACCGATAAGTACAGTCACGGAGAAAAGTTAAAGGTCGCGAGAGGATCGATCGGCGCAGATGTCGATATTAATCGCCGAGTTTAATCCGTCCGCCCGTGTATAAATCAAAGCTAATTGCGCCTATTTATATATATCAACCCGCACTGGCCGGTTAACGGCTTTTCGGTACGACTGTACGTGCGACGCGTTCCATTTTTGAGTTTGATGTCGAAGTGACGTGTCAATGACGGGTCATTTATTGCGGAATTGACTTTTTTGTTTATTGACTGATAGATTTAAATTGAAATCCTTTTTTTAATGTATCGGGAATTTTATTGAGGATCAATATGGCAACATTCAATTTTACATTGCATACTATTTACAATTTTATAAACGTTTAAACTTTCTGATTTTAAAAGGCGAATTTTATATTTTTATAGAACTCAATAACAGAACTAAAGGCTGGTTTATTGCAAACGTTACAACTATCTATGTACTATAAGAACACCATGCAGAACATGTGATTATCTCTGTTTACGCTGCGCTGCTCTCGTCACTGCACCACATTAGATATCTTATACAATATTGTACTAGCTATTTCGTCTTCCATATTTGAATACAGCACATGACGGCATGGCGATGGAATTCCGACAAAGCCAGTGCCTCCCCAAAGTGACCCCATAATTTAAGGTGGGTAAGATCTGTAAATAATTAAATAAATAGCAGATGAACTTTAAACTCTACATAATATTGTATAATATAAAAAATATTACAATTTCAGGAATTTTGAATCATCGATGATGCGTAAAAAGTGACTGCAAAATTACAACGGTACAAAGATTTCGAAACTGAATGAACATAAATGGCTTTTACAAGAACACATTCTCAATTTGAAATTGTATTAATTTCGTATGATAATCCTTTACGAGCGCCATTGCGGTAATTTTTAAATTTCGAATCAGTTTTCTGTTTTATTTTATTTGTAATTGTCCGCCATTACCGCGATAAAAAGAAAAATAACATTTTAATATGCTGTTGAAATAACGGTAAAATTGAAAAAATAATAGTTACGAGAAGAACATAAAAATGCATTTTTTTTACTTTGTTTTTGTAATGTTGAAATAAAGTGTTGCAGGTTGTGTAAATAACTCGCTGTACGTTAAGCCTGTGGTATAAATGTATTTTTTAAAGTAAGTATTAGTTAACTCCGTGCATTTTGACATTGCGTTACTAAATTAAACCACATACTCATCTTTATCTCTACTGACATTATGCCAAAAATCATCCATGAATTACAAATATTCATAACAAAATTCCCAGTTTTTGTTTACAGATTTTTTGGTAATGTTGTTTCCTGGGAATATTGCGTGTAGGTGTACTTTTGACTAAAAGTATGATGATGCGGCTTCGATAAATTCTCTTCGTGTTAGTGGCCTTAGGGGACGTAAAATTGAAATTACTTTTATCAATATTTTATTTTATTCAAAACTTACTTTTTTATTTTACATATATAGCTAAAATAAATGATTGCAAATTCTTGTTTTTAAAAAGACAAGTATACGATTTCATTCATTAACGCAATGTGTTGTAGTTGATATTTTAGAGTCGCAAACCTAAGGTATTAATTAGAGATTTCAAAACTTTAACAAATTTATAGTTTGATAATAATTGTCGTCTAGCTACTAGAACATAGTAAAAAAAATATACAGACTGTGATGAAAAAGACATTATTTTTATTGTTTAAACGATTGAAGCTAGTGCCTCATCCGGATAACACTGCTACACAGTGACTTGAGCACGTAAAAATATATTATAATGTAGCATGCCTCATTGCGAAATACACGGCCACAATATATGTTTTACAACACACTTATAAACAATTGTTATGTTAAACTGAAATGAATCACATACTAATCGATTAAAGAATAAAAATTAATATCCCCCACACGTCTGACCTTATGTACCAAGAAAGGGTTACATATAGAGAGCATAACTAATAAATTCCAACTAAATATCTTATCCCGAACATCAAAGCATTAACCACCAGGTACGAACATATAAAACATCCCGTATTCGTCACGGGACGCGAGAATCCCGTAATCACCGGAGCACTTGCGTCAATCGCGGCACAATATTTCTCCTCTCATTGTGTTAGCTCGAATAAACTATCCCGGGACGGTTTCCGGGACGTTTTATGGCTATTTTTGACATATTTGTGATGGTCTCAAGATCAGGATCCCGTGGATTTATGGATTCCGAGCCATTTCTTCCCTCACTCGTCGACTCCGCTGCGGTCATTCTTTGTGATTTTTTCTCTTTCCTTTGTCATATTCCTGATTTACTGTAATAGGTTTTTGTATCTTTGTTTTGTATTAACGTCGCAAAGTTATGGAGTTTATTATAGCTTCTATCCCGTTTATTTATGTGCTGGATTATTTTCGGTTTAAATATTCTTGTTATTTTTTGTTATTTAATCACTTGAGTTTTGTTGGTTGGACATAGTTCATCAGATTCTGTTCGGGTGAGGGGCGGTATTGATTCCATTTTTTGTCAGATATTTTAGTTTATGTTTTTTTTTTATCTGATCATGGGAGGGACATAGAAAAGCTTGTAAGAGCAGTTTTAGGAAGTCTAAAAAAATTATATTGAACTAACTTTAGCTCACGGCTCCGATCATTTCGCTCGTTTAAACAATTCTTACTAATTTACAACATATTTATTACGTTTACCGTTGCCGTCGCCTATATACGCCTTACCGAACGTTATTCTTTAAATAAATACACTAAGCAATATATTGGGGGAAGGCTAAATGAGCCGGGGCCAGCCAAGTGGGAAATTTCAAAGAACTTTCATGAAAAAAATGTTTACTTGCGGCTATGTAACGCATTGTCTCTTCGGCACCGCAATATAGCGTAATGTATACCGTGTTTGTGAGATTATGTTTAACTAGGATGTCCACGCGGCTTTGTCTGTGTTAACTTTCGCAGTATGGACATCCAACTGATTTTTTACGGGATAAGATACCCTAATATGGCCAAAATCTTGCTCAATATGTGTACCAAATATTCAAGTATATTTAGCATTGGCTTTCACGCATAGCAAACATCGAACCATTTCTACAAATTTTCGCATCGACTGTATTGTGTAAAACTACTTTTTGCCAACAAACTGGCCCACACGTCACCCATACTTATAAGCCTATTTCCTAACATTAAAAACGCAATAGATATGAAAATCAGTCAAAAATTCACATCTCGTTTGAGCGTATTAAACGTAAGATTGATACCCGCGAGTTGGCAGAACGCGCGCGACGGCGGCCGCCCACCGCCACACGTCGCTCACCACAGATTAGATAATTGGATAGACACGACATTCGTTAATAGCCGCCTTGGCGCGGCAAGCTTAGAGACGAAACATCTGCTTATTGTCATTTGTCACTTATTTATGACATGGAACTATACATACATGTATACCATGTAGGTATGTCTATCAATGGTTATTTTTAGAATAGCAAGACGATCAATCCGTTTTTCTGACAGCAAGTAACATTAATCTCTAAGCAATACCTTACTGAACTTTAATTGCAAGCTGGTATTGCACTGCGCTTGCGAAAATAATCAAATAGGTAAGTAAAGGAGTACATATACTACTACTACTGTACTATTGTAACGCAAACTCCAAAATTTTATGAGTAAGAATTTAATGGGCGATATTGGGTTTTTCTTTACACTATCAGAACGGAGCCTGGAATTTGTAACTGACATGGCGATACGCCCGCTTCCTATATCACATCATGGAAGGACTACACAAGAGAAATGGACTCTGAAGCCTTAGCGAACTACATTACGATCAAAAGCATAAAAAATATTAAGGAGACAGTCTGGACTTCATTATAATGCAGTATACTGATGCATTCAACTGTGTAGATTATTACTATAACGCCTACGCGCCAGTGGGTTGACACAAATGTATCTATGAAGTTGTGAGCTTACAATCTATTATGATGTGAATACAAATGTCTGTAATTAGAACAAGGTACTGTTTATAATCCGTATTTATTTTTATATGTCTAGACCTGTTCAAATGGGGTAACAGATCATGTTACATACATGACTGTCTAAGACAGTGAAATACGTTCTGCATTGTACTATAGGAACTTCACTTCATTCATGTCGCCAAACATGTTAAGTTTCATAATGCCTAGTCATTACACTATCTTCAATATTATACCAGTGGTAACTAATTAATGGCAGAATCGAAGACAATCAACCTACCTTGTATAATACAATTAACATATAATAATTTATTTCTTTCATACAACCCGTCCCATAAAAATTCTATTCCAAAATCTAGCCGAACATTTCCTCGACACCCGAGCGTGTAATTCGTACGCGCTAATTAATATCATTCAGCGGGCCCGCCCGTCTGTCACGGCGCGAAAGGTTACTCTAAGACGCGCGCGCGATGACAAACGGCGCGTTTGATACGCGGCGACATGGCGCGACAGCTGCGCCGCTATATATAGACGGGCGGCCGGACGCGCGATTCCGCGTTTTTCACTGTCCATGCTCGCATCAATTTCTGTCTGCATTTGTTAAGCAGTGACAGATGTTTAAGGGTCGTGCACATGTAGTTGTGATTGAGATGGACGTCGGCTTGAGTGGTTTGTTACCAGTGTTTCCTCATATTATTCTTTGTTCAGTAATGTCATGCGTAGTTAGGATTCGAAAATGTGCTGCGACAGGCGACACGAGTAAAAAACAACCAAGAGTAGTTTTATTTTTATATAGTATTCTTCGACGTATAAAAGGAGTAAATATGCAGACAATGATCTCTATTCTCTCTATCCAATTCCAGTTTTTTAATGAAACAACAGTAAATAATAAAATAAAATTGTATAATTATAGAACAAAAATCACTGTTATGTTTAATAATAATTATTTTTAAATTACAAGTTTCCCAGCGCCAATGTAATCACACCTTTACAAATCCGCAGTCACTTTCATGCTATAACGAGAGGTTTTCGACCGAGCACGCATCATCTAAGGACACGCTAAACATCGCCGTGTGGAACAGTTGTAACTTAACACTTTCCTTAATTAATATCACAGAGCGATGAATCACTTGTCCATTTTGAACTGTATTGTTTTGGATTAGGAATTAGTTTGCCACATTTTAACATATAAGGCGGACGTTCAGAAGTGAGTTTTGCTTGTAAATATACCTGAGTTGGCCTGGATTTGATTGTCACGTTCACAGTCATCTAATGATGGGATATAAAGTGAACTAATATTTACGTCTCTGCCTATCTTCTTCATGAAAATTTGTACAAGTTATGTAGTTTTCCTTTGTGAGGAATGTTCTAGTGATTTTCTGACATAATATATTGTACAGGAAATTGTAAAGCATTATAATTTTACCCAATGACTTTTATAGTAAAGACTCCAAAGAGTACGTGAATTACCCATGGTCATCACCTCCCAGAGTATATTTATGCTAAAATTGTGGTGGGCTATGGAGTAAGGAAGAGTAAATCATTGTTAGATCTTTAAGAACCTTACTAATGCAATAGCAGTATCTAGGACAGTGGTTCCTGTCAAATTGGAGCAATTATATTACCCAACACCAGATCTCTACCACATTTTATCCAGCCCATCCAATTTCGAAATAAATTGAGGTTTCTCTCCTCGCCAGTCTAATCCTGTAGCTAGGAATATGACATCAAGCCGTCATCCCGACCTGAGTCAGTCGGGCTGACATCGCGCGTAACTTACGCACTATCACAATAGTATCATCGCCATTAACTAAATATATTAAACGGAATGTTCAGTGCAACAAGATGGCGGATGTTAGGGTTGTCAAGTTATGTATATTTAAATTATAAAAGTAACTGTGCTTTCATATACACTGAGTCGATTTTACAGTTTTTTTTGTCGTAAGCTAAAAGTCAAGGAAAGATAGGCTACTCTTTAACATTTGTCGCAAAGCGAATTCCACAGGAGTGAAGTCTCAAGCAAAGGCTAGTATTTTTATATAGAAGAACTCCCTTGAAGGAGACTGGGGAGTTAATAGATAAGGTAGCAAGCGTGTACTCGGTGAGAATTAGCTATAGTTGTAAGTTCCAAGAAGACTAGAGTAGATAGATCAGGTATCGATTCATGCCCGCATAAATCCACTGATTATCAAGCAACGCATTGTCTCTGAGATGGACTGTTACCATTAAAGCAAGATTTTATTACATTTCTTACTCACGCAAATCTGTACAAAATATAAGAATATATCCCTCTATATAATTTGTGAAAGTTGATTGAATAAACGAAACGCTTTCCAATTATTGTCGTTTGACAACCCTGTCTGTCAGTTGGCGCGCTAACTGCGCGCGCGCACCTATGACACGGCATGTCCAGTGTCGCGCATGTGCCGTGATTGCGGTATGGAGTGAATTGATTTATTGTCATTTTTGCATTACATATTTATCATGCGCAATAGATGTGTAATGCGCGCGAATATTCAGATGGCAGTACTCGGCAACATTAATTAAACTAAATTCCGTAGTTAATTAGAGATTTATATGTAAGTTTTATTAATTATGTTGGGTATGATTTTGTGCTAGTTACATTTGATTTAGTGTTGGGTTACTTAGGTTGACTGTAACAGCAAAATTTCGAGATATTTGATTTCGACAAATTGTCCTTGATTACAAATGACAAATATAGCGACATTTCCACCCAATATCGTGTAAAAAAAAATTCCCATCCCCAGCATTGAACATAAACCGATATCTATCAACAAACACCGACAACACTCAATCCCAATAAATTTGACACTAAATCCCGACCTTTGCATAATTTTATGACAATTGTCGAAACTGAAAATTAGTTAACTGATAAACGCACGCGTCGGTCGCTAGTCGCAATAAATGTCGCCGGGTCGCCAATTACAATCGCTGTGTGTTTATTAGACTGTCGGCTAGATCTGCCAATAATTTAGCTGTTCAGTGTTGCCAAATGTCCCGGATTTCGGGGTTTCGGTGATTGGGTGTGCCGGATGAGATTGGTTGAAGTTTTTATTGGCTTAGGAATTGTATTTTTGATGCAATTTCAAATCATGACTGTATATTAGTAACACGCACAATATAAAAATCTGTACGTCACTGATTGCGTTTGTTATTCTGACAAATTAGGTATAATAATAATATCAGCCCTGTATTATATACTTGCCCACTGCTGAGCACGGGCCTCCTCTACTACTGAGAGGGATTAGGCCTTAGTCCACCACGCTGGCCTAGTGCGGATTGGTAGATTTCACACACCTTCGAAATTCCTATAGAGAACTTCTCAGATGTGCAGGTTTCCTCACGATGTTTTCCTTCACCGTTAAAGCAAGCGATAATTCACAAAGAATACACACTTAATTTATTAGAAAAATCAGAGGTGTGTGCCCTTGGGATTTGAACCTGCGGACATTCGTCTCGGCAGTCCGTTCCACAACCAACTAGGCTATCGCCGCTTTAATTTACAAATTAGGTATTACGTCTTAATGTCCAGTGCGTGTTGCAATATTTGTTGGTAGGATAAATTTTATATCTGCCTGGAAAGCGACCATTATACACAAGGTGTTAAAACCCGCTATAGTGGCTCACGTAAGTGTGTCGCGTTCCGGGATCAGTGTGTATATCCGGTTCCAACAGGCCGGCATAATTGTGTCGACTGCCGAGGGGTAATCATCCCTTGTCAGTTGACATTGTGTTGGACCCCACTCTATTTACCATTAGGTGCAGTTATTAGTGGAAAGTGACTCCACAATGCCATGCACGTATAAAAAAAAATCAAGCTACAGTACAGTGGTCCTTGTTCACTATTTGGCGACTAAAATAAGACCAAAACAGCGATACTTGTCTTGATATTCCTTCAAAAACGAAAGGTCTATCTAGAAAACTAATACGTAAAGTTTAAATTGCATTTTCTTTTTCTACTCCTTGGTTATAAAAGAGTAATAGTAAAAGATACGAAATTCCGTGAACCGAGGTCATCATTCTGTACGTTACAATTATCAAAATTAATCATTAGTTAGACCTTCATGCAGATCCATAGATCATAAATACCCTAGACATGCCACTAGTACTAAAATGTCCAGTTAATAGTGCATCGATGACGCGCCACGTCCGTAAATACCCGGCCGAGTGACAGCCGTCCCGAGTGTCGCCGACACCAGTTTTTGCCATCCGTGGTGAAGCATGATTTATCACTTGATCACAAACCTCGCCAGCATGAATCACGGTGAAATAATTAGGGGTTCTATGTATTACCTATGTCTTTATCATTTTCAGAGGCCATAAACAAGATGCTTTACTATAATTGTTTACAAAACAAACACGTTACGCATATATATCTCCCCGAAGAGGTATGCAGAGGCGCAACCAGGGCACCTACTTTTCGCCAGGTGTGTTTCGGCCCATGATGTGATAGGGAGCGAGCCTATCGCCATATCGGGCAGAAATTCCAGACTCCGGCTTGATACCGAGCATAAAGACCCAAATTCTACTTTGCCCGACACCGGGATTCGAACCCAGGACCTTCGAGCGCTGTCGTACCGCGCATGCAGAGACTGATATCTCGAGAAAATATGTCATTCCCATTCAGGAGTCTTGCTCCCAAATTCGCCAGTCAAATAGGTTTGCGGTTTTCCAAACAGAATTTCTGCCCTGAGCTGATATTGAACATTTCAACACCAATATGACTACCCAAACAAGGATCGAACCGACCTCACACGACCGTCATGCCGCGTTTTGATAGTATACTTTTATGGAAACCTTAGTGCACGTACCGACTAAATATTTATAAAACACAATGCAATGAATAATATAAACACAGGGACAAATTCAGATAAAACTAGTATGGCCAAACATATACTCAGTTTTCTTTATACCTAAAGCACATAACAGCTGTGTACGTTTTTATGACATCCTAATTTACCAGGGCCAGCTCAAGGCGGTGCCACACATCAATGAATGTATTAAACATTAATCATTCCCTTTTTTGTGGTACATAGCAGGTATAAGGCCCCACCCGATACAAAAAACCCGTCAATACCGACCAACTGGATCTGTCTAATTTAACGTCCTTCAGGTATTCGACATAGATACCCGATCGGACAATTTATTACTTACTATATCATGGATTTACAGGGACGGGTTTAGATGTTAATGGGGGTAATTGGCCCATGTGTGGATGTGCTGGTATTTGATTTTGTTTTTTTTGTTTAATATTTTTGTGAAACTATGTTAACTATGCCTAACACATAAATTGAAGATATAAATAAGGTAATATTGTCATCGGTATGTAAATTTAATAGATCCATTATTCCTGGCCTGTTCATTAAATACGTCCAATTCAAAATCGTCAGGATATTTTTTTCTGTTTAGCAAAATACTTAATGCTTAAATATTTGAAGAGATGATAAATACGTCATTGCATTTGTTTAATATTTGTTACCTGTTTATTTATAGTTTCGCAATAATTATAATTTATATTTATCATGTGCAAACTCAGCGTTGTATTTAAATTAATTTATTCCTATTAACCAATAAAATACAAAATCAATAAGAACACCTGTATTTCTAAACACAATTCTCAAATAAATCGCATATTATATCATAGTCGTTCACACATTCTTAAACATTATTCACAAACGCTTAAATACAACGAGATAACTCCAACGTCTTCAAAGACGTGTTTATCTATCTGTTGTTTATCATTATGATATACGTAATGTTCATTATAAATATGTCTCAAGTAAGAAAGTCATAATTTGTCATAAACAACGTCGTAAGCTTGTTATATTAATCTGGTAATATTGTGTGCTGCACCAGGTACAAACGAATTTACGACAATTAGAAGTCTATAACATGCCTTACGGTTAATAACGCAGGAAAGATAATGATTATTTATAGATTTGCTACTGGTTTTATTGTAATTATAAAATGATTTTGCACATTATTTGACATTGACTAGAATTTATTATAAATATAATTCATTTTCTTGATAGCGAATAATTTATTTATTGTAACTATTCAATAATATTTAAATTAGGTCTCAAAAGTCTTGATTATTTTTTTATTAAAATTGACCCCCCTGAGTGTTGTTGGATGCATCCCTGCTAAACTTAATAAGTTTTCTCGATGCTAAGTAGAATTTATTGTTTATAAGCAGACGGACAGCGGGCAAGTGAGCGACTACACAGCATGATCCAAATATATTATCTTTATTATGGATTTTGTTAATGAAAATGCTGAAGCCAGAAAATAACGTTGGGTACTAAAATAATTTACTCATTTTAACAAAAATGTGAGATAAAATTATTATCCGGTTAATATCGTTGATGAATACAGTTTGCAAGTTTTTGTAATAATATTGTATATTTTAAATATATGGATAATATTAGGTGCTTAGATGAAAATAGTAGTGTTTATTTTTCTTACATTTATTTTTAGCTTGTGAACTACCAAGTTTTACCTTACCAAATTAGCATTATTTGCTGATGGTAGAATATATTGAATACCCGGCCGGATAACGACCTCCGTGCACAAGGTGTTAAACCCCGCCATAGTGGTGCTCGTAAGTTTGTTGCATTCTGAGATCAATTTATCACAAGTTACTTGTGTATATCCGATCCCAACAGGCCAGCATAATTGTGTCGACTACCATCTCTCGTCAGTCGACATTCTAACGAGCGCTACTCTGCTTACCATCAAGTGCAGCGGGGTCACATAGCTCTGCAAGTGTAAAAATGTCATCGATAAATATTTACTGCATGAAAATTCCCAGCATATATCGTTTTTATTTATATTTAAAGCGACCTGATTGGGTCAACCATCGCCTGTCCTAAACCCAAATAATATGCCATAAATCTGGATCACCCTGTATATGAAAATTAAAAATATCCCAGATTAGTGTTAGTTACCACAAATCAGAGTCCCAAGACATATATAAATAATGTGGACGCGTCGTGTCCGTGCGTCCGCCACAAATAAGTATCTCTGTGTAAGCTAATCATAATAATTCATATTTATATAAAAAGAATCGGTGAGGCGGCCGTTGTGTTGAGTCAGAGGGTTCCTTACAATTATAAAATTCTTTATTTAAGTGATTATGAAGTTATCTACATTTTAGATGCTTCTGTTTAAGTCTGACATCTAAAAATATTGCCAGAGAAAGTCCAGATATATATTTTGACAAACCTACAAATTTGTTACCGATTAGCCACATAGATCATTTATTAATAATAACAAAATAAATATAAGGAAGTACATTGTGTTTAGACTGTAACATTATACTTCATTCTCGGTCTGTTCGATTCAAACAGTATATTAGAGTTCCTCTCGACCATTCGTACCCTTAATCAAACGTACAGAACCCAAAAAATACAATAATAGACGCGGCATTCGCGTCGACTCTAGATGACTGTTATAAATTTTAAATATTACGATGGAACATTAAGATTTGAATAAACACGTCTGGGCGGGAGTCGTAAGTCTGCCGTGACAGAAGACTGAGGGCATTATTGTAACACGCAGCGTGTTTAAGACTTCATTTACATGAGCCGTGTCTTGACGTCGCGGGACGGCGGGATCCGTCTGCGTGATTACTGAGAGGCATGTTTGACGTGTTGATACGTTTTTGGGGTGTAAGGAGTAGTTCTAAGTTTGGTGTTTGTCGTTTTGTTTTAGCATCATTTTAAGCCCGGTAGTCCCATGGGTGGGTGGGTCATAGATTGATGTTTCCTTAATTTGATTGATGTCATAAAAAAATTGCAAATTAACAAATAAATACCTACTGTTTTATGAAGCAATAATAACAAAAAGATTAGCTAATTAGGCTATTCTGTATTACTTGTATTATTGAAGCCTTTGGGGCGTGATTCGGTGTATGTGATACGCGAAAGATATTAAAGGATATAGAATTTAAAATGTTTTGAGACCAATTGACCTGGTAAAGTTCATGGGTACATGTACGGCCTGGGTCAAGGCTTCCTCTAGATAAAGTAAGATGTTTGTTACATATGCTGGCATAAAGTTATTCCAGAAATCGTTCATTCGCCCGTCATTGCGTTACAAAGTGTTCGTTTTCTAAATGATTAAAGAACTTTACAAGTGAACGAAGGTCGTCTAGACGTCGTAATTAATAGGATTTGAATGATTTGTTACATTGAAAATGTCAGTAATGTGTTGAGTAAAATACTTGTGACACAATCAATTCCCTCTCCTTTTATGATCTCTCCTTATATGAAAATGTTTAGTATGGTACTCAACTCTTCTTCTAGCTTCCTGTTTACCACTCCAAAGTGATGTTGGCACAGCAAACCTTCCATCGTATGACCCGGGAACTACTTCGCTTAAATTATAAGATCGACATCTGAGGATCCAAACACGGACAAATCATAGTATCACGCAGACGTATAAACTATAATACTTTTAAAACATAATTATTGAAATCAAGGATTACGTCACTGGCTTTATAAGACTGGAAACGGTTTAAAATATTGCGATTGCACAAGTTCGCATTCCTGAGTCGTATACCTGCAGTGGACAAGGATATACCGCGGCAGCAGCCACGAAATATTTTAATGCAGTCACTGAACCGCCGCGCATATATCTTCCCAACGTCTCGGGTTCGAAACAAAAGCGACCCATCTCGTGCTTTACCACGTCCCAGATTTATACAGACGATATCATTGAATGCGAAGGAGGGGCGGGTACGGCACGCCGCCACAAATCGCAACCAACAGGTAGCAGGTCGCACGCATTGTTCCCAGGATTCGAACCTGAGACGCTATCGAACGATTGATATACGATCAGCGTTTAGTAAAATGCACCAGCTTCCCTCTGAATATCTAATAGGGCCCGATTTAGAATAATTTATGGGGGAGGACCGAGACAAAAACAGAACATTATGGGACGCGGGTCACCGTCTGCCGGTTTCGGAAGATACATTTATCTGTCAACCGTTGTTGAGACTTCAGAGGGCCTATTAACTGTTTGAGCAAAATCATAATGGCGGGGGATTGAGAGCGGTCATTAATTACGCGCGGTAACTAGCGGCGAGTGGGGAACGCGATTTATCCGCGCGATCGACTCGTTATTTAGATCGCAGCAGCGACGATAGATCCCGCGTTGCGCGCGCGCATATCTGATGCACGACGCTCCCGCTCCTCCCGCCACCCGCACGTCGCGATCATATTAGAAGCGGATAAATGTGAGGCGTTAACGTATTGTGTGATAATGCCCTGGGCTAGTGCGAACATTGCCTATCTCTATCCGAATGGGATCTTGGAATATTTTCATGTCTGTAGGCTGTAGTGTGATTAGGTTATCTCTGTTTACCTAAATGGGGGAAAAGGTCGGCTTTGATTTAAGTCTGGATAGGAAGTATACTACTTATAATAATGGAAAAATAATAACAATACAAATTAGCCCAGTGTATGTAATTAGTTTATAAATAAAATGTTGTTTTAAAAAACACACATAACAAGTATAATATAGTTGTTTAAAAAAATGCTCTCATACACCCTAACGACCATGCTCTCAAAGGCATATACAGAAATCAACCATTACTCCAGAACAAGAACAAGGCGTTTATGATGCCACGTATTATGCCAGCCATGTTCGAAATGCCATGTAGTACCAGGCCACTCACTACACTAAGACGGCAGTCAGAAAGAATTCTTACAAAATCTTTCACCAACAAGGCATACTTTCTCACACGTAGCAAAATAAAGGACATTGGCGTCGGAGAGACATTGTCGCGCGGTTGCTTGTCGCGCTGGCCCTTAATTAGCCTGTACCTCCCCAGATGGCGTTCATTAGGGCCTCTAATTAAAATTAAGGACATGATTTTCCGGTTAAGGGAGGGTGCGTGGGTGCCCTGATTTCAATGTACTTGATTAATTAAGGGTCAGTTGTAGTGGCGAAGTTTTTGATCGCCGTTTATCGGCAAAGTAAACATGATAAAGAAAGATTTTAAAAATCGAAGACAATTTTTTTTTTTTTTTCAATATTTCTTACATCTGTAAACGTCAAATGTTGAGGACCTTCACGAATTCAATTGCACACTGTTCAGTGGCTAAAAAGGACAATACGGTGGACACACACCTATTAAAATATTCTAATATAAACCCTAGCAAAAGTAAAGAAAAAGAAATTGTTACCTTTTGAATTATCTACTTCCGTAATCTTATTTAAATGGCTTATCTAATCCACCAATGTAATATGAAAATATTTCCTCGCATTTAAAGTTTAAAGCAATACCGCACTCGGGTATCGAACCCGTCCCACCGCTATGATTGATAGAGATTGTGATAGATAGCTGGCATGACTCGCCGCGGCCGATGGCAAATTGCACCTACCACTTACCTGCAAAGAGAACATAACGCGTGATTATATACGGATTTGGAATGTATGGGATACTTTTGGTTTATGGAAGAACTGGCTTTAGTTTAATATTATTTTCATCGGTTACTAGCTAACCGGAGTGCTCCTTCATTCTGAAAATGCTGTTTGTAACACCAGGATATATGTCGACAGTGCATCTATGATTTTGAAAATGTTTTTGTAAGTAGCGTATATCACTTATTTATCACACAAAGCGAGCTGCAGGTCTCCTCATTCCATTACAATAAAAAAACGTAATGTAACGTTATCCACTGCTTTCTTTACTTAAAAAGTCATCATTTTAGTACAGATAGTAAAAACATGAAATTTCTTACAGCGAATGTAAGTAATCAATTCCATACCGATATAATTATATGTTCGCTTTCCCTTATGAATAAGTGAGCGGCGTCAGTCGATGTGACACGTCACCACGCGCGCGTCACGGCGACTTGACGTGTCGGCGTGACGGCCGCGTCACGTCACGTGACAGCGAGAGCGACTCTCAATCATTCTCTGGCGCTTTTATTAAAATTAAACGTGCGACAATAAAATGGCGACACTTAGTTCTTTGTAAGGACTAACGAGTAGAATGCTTCTGTTCTCAAACCTCTAACCTTAACAGTAAGCTATCTGTTCTCATTTATTTTCTGACGGTACTACCCCAGTCAAGGCGACAGATACATGCTGTAGACAAACATGTCTACACTATGTCCCTAACATGAGCATTATAGAATAAAGAGACCGTCAAGTGATGAAGATTTGCTAGCTCGTATGAATTTGTACAAGGCAATACAAACACACTAATTTACAAAGAAACCGATAACAGTCCTTGCCAACCGTCGCTTACAAGTCGGCGAGTTTTATAGTAGTCACGTCTTTATCTAGGGATATGCAGGGTTTTATCTAGTGGATCAATGAACTGGCGAACTTCTATTCGTTATGTGGCAGATGATAAGTTTCTAAGTTTGTATCAATATTAATTTGAACAATTTATAAATATTCGTATTAAAAACTGAAACTGTCAATGGTTATAATTATTTACCCGACTACGACGAAACTGAGAAGAGGATTGTTGTACCCTACGTATGTATATAGTACAGGGTCATTTAGACATTGCGTTAATAAATTAAAATACATATCTGTCTTTACCTTCGTTAACATTCAGCTACAAATCACAATATTCAAAAAAAAAAATCTATTTTTTTTTTTTGTAAAAGCTTATTTTCGTTATAGTAAACGCAGTGGTTATAATATGTTTTATTTTGGATAGATGGCTTTGTTATAAATTTACTTTTTACCTCTCGTAATAGTAGAATACAAAAAAACCTTAGGCCGCTGCAAACACAGATTATAATGCTCTTATATAGAAAAAAAATATATATTTAGACAAATTATTAAATTATGAAGTAAATTAAAATCAAAAGAAATTAACACCAATATTACATTGTTTTATTCTGTAATATTAATTATCACCTCTAAAGTAGTAAAAGTTTAAAATATTCATAATTACACTCTCAAAGCAGAAAGTAATAGTTAAGCACCATTTTTTACAATTTTAAATAAAACTGGTGTAAACTTTCATACTTTCAACTTTGACCTATTTTACCAACCATTGCATTCAGGACTCATTTAATAAACTATATTTTTCACAACTGAATAACGAGAAGAATTACATCGTGTGATAGTGCTCGCCAAAATTGACCATTATATTATCAAACATTAGGCCTTTAATTACTAAGCACTGCATTACACTCGTCACCTTATGACATTTGATATTGAGTCTCGCTATACTCAGAAACTACCGCTTACAATGTCTTTTATCACCATAACGCTTGCATACCGCTTGTTTACAAAATAGTCAAATAATTACTACCTAGTACCCACACATTATTTCCTATCTAGTATAAATCAAACATTAATCACTCAGTATTACGGTAATAAGCCTTTGTTTTTTTTGTTTAAATACTTTAGTTACCCAAAATTCCTAACAATACCTAGGAACATTAAGCTGCGGCTACACTCGTGGACTATAAACCACAAGACTAACGAATGAACCTTGAAGACAACTCGTGAAAACTAACCCCAAAACTGCGCTATACAAAAACTAACGCGCCAGCGTATAAACATAATGAACGGGGACGGAGTTAGGCATAATTTGTGGGGGAAATAAACCTCCCGATTACATAATAGGAAAAGAAAGGCGGTGAGGTATAGGTTTCATAAAGGGGACGGGGTTAACAGATGAGGGAGATTAATTATGATTTATGTATGTTTGATAGTTTTTATTAAAATACTATTAGATTACATATAAATAAAATAGCAAAAAGACATGAGATTTTACAACATTGCTAAAAATTAAATCAATGTGTTTAATTGTATTTTATTTAATTTACACAAGGCATTGTTGTTCTGACTACGGATATAAACTAAAAACTTAATAATGAGCTACAATATAATATCATTACTTAATGCCACTATTCGGCATCAATAGAACTATGACTTACAATAATACATAAACAAAACATAATATTTTACGCGACTTTATCATATAATAGAATATACCCGAGACATTCCAGTTTATAATAAACAGCTAAACACTTCTAATTTACTGTTTTATTGGACATTGACAGATGTATAACTTAGGGCGCTTACAGTAATAAGATCTGAGTGAGCATCTCTGGCAATAAAACATCACATCATTACTCTGACTAGATAAACTGCTGGAAAGAGACGTAAATTGACGTTATTTACGCCAAGGCTTTGAGTTATGGCATCAGGATTTCGCGCATCACATTGAGAAATAGAGAAAAATTAATCATTTGCGTTATCTTTAATCTTTATAAATAACAAATTGCTACACGTAATGAAAATACATTATAATTTATTTTTAGTTTCATACATTACTTTAATCCAAGCATTAGCAATTCGACCCCCCATCTACGTACCAAATCCGGGCCATCCAACACCCGCTACCGCCAACCCCCTAGGTTTATCTTTATTATTAGTCTGCCCCGCGAAATTATGACGACTGCAAAACGTCTTTTCTGTTCCCTCTCTCTCACACGCCTCGCTTTACGTGTGTATCCATCTCGCTCACACTTAATGCAAGCCATGCAGTGATTCCGAGTGACGACCGCCGCGGGACGGACTCGGGACTCGTGTTTATAACGCCTCAGAGAAGTAACTTTTACATTTAGTTAAATCTTATCTTTCAGTTTATTCGTCCGGAAGGGTTAGCGGGTTAAATTAAAAAATATTGTGTTGGAGTGCTTTGCGCTAATTACTTCTTGAAGTATTTAGTTATAGTACTTTTGTGTGTTCGCCTGAGTCAAGTCTCAGAGAAACTAAGCATTTGTCAGTATAATATTAGCTTGGCATATAAAATATATCTGTATCTAATCAGTGATAAAATTTAGCTCTATAACGCATATTTGGAGAAGATACAGCTGTGGCAAACTTACGTACATACGTAATTACGATTCACGCAAACTAACGAGCGACAGGAATCTTCGTTTTATCCCCTCACAATTATTTCAAGTTGGAACCCAGCATCACAGGATACCTATTTGTAACATAAGATTGTCAATTATTCATATCTGCGGCAAAGTGGAACATTTATCGTGCAGACGGGCGACTGATGAAGCGATCGATCGCGCGAAATAATCGCTCGTGTGTGCGCACACTAACTATGGAGATATATGCTTGGATTATATAAAGATGGGAAATTGTACATTTTCAAAGGTTGATAAGACATGTAGTTAAAATAACGAAACAGGCAGTCGAAAAAGGTAGAATATCTCCATATATTTTGAAGACCAGAAATTTAAATGCAATTTAGAATGATAAGATATAATTATATCACTGCTTCGCTTCATTAGACTAGTGACACCTCATTAGGAACCATATAGTTCCATGTACAATATTCGTGTCGCGCCTATACAATTGTAAGCTTTCGATTTGCAAAAACACATCTGGTTTAGATAATAGAAAATATAATGGCGAAGTAGGTGTGGTAGATACCCCTCTGATTAACCTTTCGGGAATGAAAGATTTGGATATAATGATTTCTTATATTTACGCGTATATTCGATATTGAAATAAAACTATTGTTTTCTATGTTATAATTTTCTGCCCTTTTTTTACGTTTCGAAGACTTCGCAACCTTCATGGTTTCATCTGTTTTATGAATTAAATAATTGTTATGATTGATTTCAGGCTGATCTTGTAACATGCATTAAGGATATAATATTATAGGATAGAAAGTTTTCAGACTATACTTTGTTGAATTATCTTTTTATTGCGACATAAATTAAAAAATATAATTAGAAGGAAATCCGTAGGATATAGTAACTATTAGATGAGAATTTCATCTGTTTTATGAATTAAATAATTGTTATGATTGATTTCAGGCTAATCTTGTAACATGCATTAAGGTTAGACTGAATTTAATTCATCGTTTAATCAGTATTATACGATTGATTAGTCATCAGACTGGTCGTTTTATTATTACAATTCTGATGATGATTACCCAAATCCATCCTCCCAGGTACGTGTTCAGTAATTATAACAGCAATGTAGATGCGGTATAATGGAGCGTGCACGCTAAGCCGGTCGGCGTTTGACCGGCGGGCGACACTCGTGATTTGTGGTTACTTGCAAAAGCGACCTCTGCCGGTGACGTGCCAATTGTCTCCGACTTGGGCGGCGGCGCGAGGTGTGAGAGGCAGCGGGAGCGGGTTTAGGAAACTTAGAAATATATGTCTGTTAAATTAAAGATCATGGTTACACGCTCAGGTCTAAGACCTAAGTCTACAAATAATAAAATTATCAGAAACTACACGACATTTTTAGTCAATAGACTAAAACTGTAAAAACTCGCACATCACAAAAAAATAACCTCTCTTCAGGAATAGAATCCAAAGTATTGCGTTCCATAGGTACTCTATCGCCTGCTATGCCATGAAGGCTGTCAAACACTTGAATACCACGTATTTAATTTATAATGCGTTAAAGAACATAACAATTAAATTGCTAACAATTAAAATATAATTAAACAGCAGGTGTATTATCTCGCTATCATAAATTACTACATTGAATTCTCTCGTATTAAACAATTTGTTGTTAAATACAAAAAGGACACAAAATATTCCTAGAATGCAATTCGAAGTCTATGGCTAATTGCTATTACTTATATTAAGGTTTTAAATTGTTTATCCATTTTAAATTCGCGTCATGCGGTATTTATCGTTGCACATTGGGACTGCATTGCATTCGATGGTAAACTGCTGTCCAACAGCTGGAGATGGTCTTGCGATGAGGATTATAATAGGTAACGTGGGATAAATATTTCAGAAATTCAATTCTTCATTTAATTAACGTACGTTTTATCCATATTTAAAGAATCTGCTGTGTCATTTTTTTTAAGTTTTCAATTCTTTATGTGATTAAAGGTCTAGTATTAAAGTATGTACAACACAAAACCAAAGTTTATATAAAACCATGTGTATAATGAAAGCTGCTATTCTTATAACTTATATGTTTAATAAAAAATAAGATAAACAATATCATAAGTAGCAAACCCACTCTAAGTTTATGACTTGGGCCGTATCTCCTTCTGTCAAGAGCAGTGGTCTGTGTAAACGTTCCTTAATACCATAAGGCTTTGCACGTCATAAATACATATCATATAACGTAATATATTAACAAATAATAACAGTCTTGGAACAATTTGGGCAAGGGATGGTCTGTGAGGCAGGGTGCAGATTTAAGTACTAAAATAGAGTTGCTTCTTAAATCTTATTAGAAGTGGGTAATAAATTCAGAGATCAGGGTCGCGGGTTCGATTCGATTTTTTGGACTTTTTGGGAGATAATTTTTCTGTTAAAAAAATATTTCTTTTTACTAAGAAAGAACACATTGTGAGATCAAAGATATGTGGAACAGAATTTTTGTGAGTACATATTTTTTCTGTATTCGAATTAATTATATAATTATTTTTTTTAATTAAACGAGTGAGCATTACACATTCCTTTCCAATGATAAGTACACTATCTTTTTAAAGATTGGATAGGTATTATTTCATTTGTAAACTGTATAACGTAGTGACTTTTTATCCTTTGTTCTGAAAACTTGGTTCATCATCATCATTATCATCAGCTCGTTGCAGTCCACTACTGGTCTTAGGCCTCTTCCAAGATACTCCACAAAGCCCGTTTTGCTGCTTTATACATCCAGTCGCTAAAGAACTTAGTTCTTAACAATAAATTACCATCTAATCTATAAGACTGATAAGTAATATTATTCTAACTTAATTTTCTAGGTGATGAGTTTACTGCAACTAAGAATAATGTTCTAGCCACGTTCTTAGACTCTAGTAACAAAAACAATTTGTTCGCTGTTATGCACTACACTTTAATACACTAGTTCGAAAGGTTTAGTTGTTTTTAATCTTTGCACAAGTTTTGTGTAATTAAGTGGTTTGAATGCCTTAATCTTTTTTTTTATTTGAATGACGAGACGAGCTTACTGTTCGCCTAATAGTAAGTAATACCACCACCATAAACAGTAGAATCATCACCCAACACCTTAATTACAAAGTATTGTTTGGTATTCCACTGCGCTCGCCATCCTGGGACATGAGATGTTAAGTCTTATTATGTCCAGTAGTTGCACTGGGTACAATGTCCTTCAAACCGAAACACAACAGTGACTACACACTGCTACTTGGCGGCAGAAATTGACATTACGGTGGTACCTACCTAGATGTTATGTACACTTATTATCGAATTCGTAAACTCTGGAACACTTTTTGATGCCTTTCATGAAGAATTTCATTTTAATATCATGACGGATTCACCGTTTCTTATATACCGAGAAGCGCTGACAATATCTCTCAGGACTTAATTTTAGAACTGTTGTATTATTTTAATCAAGTTCAGCCCCAAAGTTTGATTCCATACGTCCAAATATGGCATCACAGTTCGTTTATACAGTTATTTTAATAATAAACAAGACAAATGACGTAGTATCAAGTTGTCTTCAGCAAAAATGGAGCGATTGGACTGAAGTAACACCACGGTCAAGACAGACTCGACACCACCGCTTTATTTTTACATTTATCTAATTATATTATATAGTAATCACCCACCATCTTGCTTTGTTGCTACATTTACCAAGACCATCCCCAATACAACGTCAGAGCGTCAAGCAATCACAGTACAAACATGGCGACGTAATGAGATTTCCCGTGGCCTAATTATACGATATCCATTGCCGCCCCGCTGCGGCCGGTTGACACACGTATTAACTTGTCAGCCGGTAATCGATGCCAATGCATTACTATAATACGCTCCTGCGTTTGATTTGTGTTTCGGGCCGCTCTTTAATGAGGTATAGTCTAGATCTAGATTTGTAATCAATAATATATGCTTTTCGCGTTTTTATAATGCGTTATTAAAATAAGCAAAATATACTTTACTTAATATTTTTGTTTTTGAGCGAGCTAAATAAATTCGAATTGGTAGAGTTCGTATAACGAAGGGCTGCCTTGACCGGGCAAAAAACTGTTTTACAGAACTGTTGTGAAGTTACAATGGTGTTGCATTTCATATGCGTGAGATATTTGGAGAATTCCCTTATTTCCCTGAATCGTAATCCGTTCTTTAATGCCGGGAACACATCTCTTCTCTTATGGTTGTGTTTATGGGCGCTAGAGATCATTTGTAGAGGTTATCTATCTGTTTGTTTGGATTATGCAATAAAAGTAGGTTTATAATTAGGTATACAGGTCGGCATAACTATGATATTATGATCAACATGTACGGGCCTAGACTGCACTTTTTTGCCATTTCTCTTATTCCATCCAATGATTGGCTGTTAAAGATTGCGTCGATGAGACCGCCAATTTCACCTCGTCTTTCATTGTTTTTAATCTAGTGTTGATTTTAGTGCATAATTAAATAAATATAAAAAATAATAAATGTGCCGCCATTCGTGGATGTCTTTATATCTCTATTTTGGACTTCACGTAACGTTTGGTGCAGTGAAACCACTTAGCCATACCTTCGATAAAATAATACATATGCTAAAACACGCACTCACACACGATCACAAAGATTATGCTCACGCACTGCAAAATGACAATCGCACGCTGCATCTTCAACAATATCCTTCAATCCGCAAGATTTAAGATTTTTGTCTTGTTCATATCAAAATAAGATTTATTTTAAAATAAATACAAATAATCGTAAGCATATTCAGCCTAAATATAGATTTTCTGTTACTAACATGATGAATCAAAAATCCGAGGTCAATCATCGATCAAAATTATAAGGCCCATTTTCCAATGATTCTCAAAAACATGCATTGATATGACACATGCGCCGATGACTTCATCAGCTAGCGCTTATCTGCGGCGGACAATGACACCCGCCAGATGGCGCTGGCGTCATCTACCGGACACGCAGATGTCAATACGCTTTCACATTTAGATGTTATAGTTTGATTTTGAGTTTTAGTGCAACTACATGATATATATTTTATAATGTTCTCTATATATTGTAATTGTGTGAGAATATACCATTACATTAGGTGAAATACAGTAAAAGCTGTTGTGATTGTTAAAATTTACACTAAGGGTTTGTATTGATTATAATTTTGTTGTTATTAAAGGCGTTTTTCGTAAAATATGATCGCTAAAAAATCTTTAGAGCGCTAGAATATACTATGTAAGTCTAACTGATATAAAAAATAAATAATTCTTCAACTTTGAAATATTTTTTTACAGTTCGAAAATAATTGAAAACTTAAAGCCTGATCGGAAAGTAAATAAAAACCATTGCCTATAAATTCTAGACGATCAAATAATACATCCAAATCAATTAAACTACCACACTCAATCAACTGTTAAATACACAAGCGTAAAGAAATCGACATAAAATTAATTTTACAGTCTAAAAGATTTAGACGGCGCATAAACCAGCCAAAACAAACGTCGTAAACTTGTGAGACTCATAAAGCCACCGTATTGATAGACGATCGATTACTGACGTAAAAAAATAATAATTACTACCGCCTCGATCTTAGAACACCTAATATAAAAATGTTAATTTAAAATGTCACAAGATTTTTTTTAATCTGGATATAATGTTGTAGGCGGGCTGCGAGACAAGCAATTTTGTCGAACGCCGGGTTATTATAATATACAAACGATTTGTCAGATTATCGTGTGGTAATTAGAATTTGAATGAGTTAAACGGTTTTGAAACAGTGTATTTCATTACGTTGTGATGTTTGTTTATAGATTATGATGTTAATTATAGTTTTATGTGTCGCCTGTCTAAAAATTGTGAATCAAACTTAAATTTAATTTTGAAAATATCAAGTTCTTGCTTGTCTTAAGACAAAATATTTCTGCTGACTTTTAAATCAAGATAACAATTATAATGTTTAGTATAAATAGTAAATACACAAAGAGATTGTATTCAACCAAGCTCACTCGCAAGAAAACTACTTAGTTCTATTTTTAAAACAATTTATATTGTACCAAATGGAAAGCGGTTTGTATAACTGTTATTTTACTTTTTAATTATTTAACATCTAGAACCAACGATAGTTATTTTGAATATATTAGGAGCCATGTTTAACTTTACTGAAAAATATCCTCAATTTGGATTCATATAGGATTTTCTCAAACCATAATTTTAACTCTTGATGAATAACAAAAAAAATATAACAAACTGTGCTATAATTATTGTTATGTAAGTGCATACATTGTATTATAATTGATGCTACCTTGAGAAAAAAGAAATCGCTGAAAACAATTTGCATACGTAAAATTTCTCAACAAGAATTCCAAATGTGAAACATATAAATCCGCATTATACCACAATTTAGGGACAAAGCCTCATTTTAAGTAGTATAGGACATAACTCACGCCTTTTATTCCCAAAGGGGTATGCAGAGGCGCAACCGGTGAACCAACTTTCTGCCGTATGTATTCCGTTCCATGATAGGGAGCACACCTATCGCCATATCGAGCTACTACTGCGTAGAAAACCCAGTATCACTTTGCCCGACCGGGGATCGAACCCGAGTCTTTAGCACTGCAGTCGTGTGGTAACACAACTACACTACCAAGGCAGTATAAGATTGGTAATACATAATAATATTATTTAATAGTACATCTAATCATCACAATACCTTAATTCATACTTTGCCCTATTGCTCCTCTGAAGGGAAGCATATAAAATCATTAAAATACATCCACTATTAACTAATACTTAACTCACATATCAATGCCACCTGCAATAGGCACTTAATAAAAAAACCGATTACAGTCCGTCCAACGACGCCTATGTCAACAGTGGTCGTGTAAAAAATCATTAGATAACAAACTTTATGGCTCGGTTCACATAATTCAAAACGGTTTCATTACCAAGCTGTCATAACACGCCGTCTGTTCGGAATTATATTAGATATTAAATTAGAGTTCACTAGAAATTGGGGAATTGACATGGTGATCGTTATACGGTATTATTAAAATGCGCGCGCGCATGATCAGGTTCCGCTGTCGGCGTTTATAATAAATATTAAAAATAAAACCTATTTGTAAACGTTTTAATTTATTTTAACCTTACCCATGTTTAGCTTGACTCTAAAGATTTGAATTAAGGTAGAAGACTTAAAATAGATTATTACGGTGATATTTATTAATATCATAGAGTGAAAGGTTACATAATGTATTACGCATACTCAAAAACTTTAAATGCTTAGTACAACCAATATGTTAACAGTATAAATAAAATAAATGAATATTTTGAGTAAATTATTCGCACTAATCCATCGTGACAGGTATTTGTTATTAGATTAAATATTCTATCAATAAGTCAAAAGCGAAAGCAGCGAAGATAGCCTAGTTGGGTATGGAACGGTCTGCCGAGACGAATGTCCGCAGGTTCAAATCCCAAGGGCACACATCTCATACACACTTGACTTTTCTAAAAAATCAAGTGTGTATTCTTTGTGAATTTATCATTCGCTTTAACGGTGAAAGAAAACATCGTGAGGAAACCTGCACATCTGAGAAGTTCTCTATAGGAATTTCGAAGGTGTGTGAAGTCTACCAATCCGCACTAGGCCAGCGTGGTGGACTAAGGCCTAATCCCTCTCAGTAGTGGAGGAGGCCCGTGCTCAGCAGTGGGCAAGTATATAATACAGGGCTGATATTATTAAGTCAAAAGCGAAGTATAATCGCTCCTCCTATGAACTCGCCGTCACTTCCACCACACCTTATATATCGTCCATACAAGCTCCCGTGCGTGGGCGCATCTCACAAATGAAGAAATTTCACTAAAATGTACCGTTGTACTGTTTTATTGTGTTTTTACAATAGCCATTTGTAAAACGTGCCTTTGGTCACGATTATGGCTTTATTTGATGACATCACGATCAATAAAACTATACAGCATTCGGAGATATCGTTACCAAAATGGAATTTATAAATGAATGACGAGACAAGCAAGTCATTCGCTTGATGATAAAGCTGACCATAAACTGTTATTGTTAATTACAATTTTTAATTAAGGAATACGTGGCAGTTTACTGTATGTACTGGTAATGGATACATTACATACTGCCCATGCGGCTCGAATGTCCTGCCGCTTGGCAATAAAGGCAAAAATAGCTCAAGCATTAGTGTATATCCAGAGTGACTTCAACAAACGAAAGACCTACCTAGTAAAATGGGTGAAACGCCTTACTTATTAAAGAATGTTGTCTTACCTGAAACAATAGAAGATAGAATAAGTACACACAAAAATATATATAAGAAAAAAGAAATTCAAAAAATATTTTAAAGAGATCACAAAGAATTCCCATCTGTGCACCGTACAGCTTGAAAGTGTAAAGAGGCTCCTTACACTTAAATCAACGCCACAAACACCGGAGCACTCAACCCTTCCACCCTAATCACCCTCGCTGTCTGCGCCAAAAAAATCAATCCGCATCTCACAAGGTAGAGACATGTTAAACCTTACATTGGCCTTTAATTAAAACCTCCGAGGGGGGTGGGCGGCGGAAGCGACAAGGCGGCCATTTCACTGGGGCTGTCCACTTCCGGAGTAACGTATGGACAGAGGTACTTCATTTCGGAGTGACTGAGGCAAAAAGAAAATCGGAGAGCCGTCTCCGAACAAAGGGCGCGGGAGACGACACCAATGCGATTTGAGATTTGTAATGAATGTTTGTTTACGTTTTGTGGTTATGACTTAGCATTTACAAATACATTCGTGTTTTGTTAACGCGATTTGTAAATCAGTTTTTTGTATGTCCGTATAGAGGTAGAGTATAGTGGTTTTCACTAGATGTGATTAAATTCGTTTTTGCAGTGAATTAAATGAGCTTTTAAAATACGACATTTTATAAATTAATTTCTGTAACAGGAAATTTTATATACTTCCATACTATTTTGGGTACAATCACCATATCATAGGTATAAAAAATGCAGTCACTCCATCCATAAATATTTACACAAATCATCCTGGTTCCACATGTGAATAATCAAGCGGTGAGTATTAAAATATTTGTAGATCGCTCAAACATGTATCATTGGAGGATTTAAATCCTGGCTTCTTATTTCGAAATTGACTACTCGCTAAGTGACGATGGCTGATAAAACATATTCTAAAATATTTTATATAAATATTACTATAAATCTTAGTGGAACCTACCGAATCTCACTTCAAGACCGGACTCTGCCAATCCCACATTTAACTCACATAACTTATAGATTAATTTGAAATAGGCACCGACGGAAAAAGCTCTGCAAAAGCTCGCTGATTTATAATCGAGTGGACTGTCGCGATCGACGGCGATTTAATTATCAGCTCTTTAGTATACTTGGGGGTGCGTCTTGGAGATGCGCGACTTTTTGTCGCAGGATAAGTTGCGAATATTGTTACTTTGAAATACATTTTTTTAAAATATACATTGCTATATTTGTATAGCATATATTAATAGTGATATTTATGTCATTTCGAGGAGCATTTTAAAAAAAATATTTAGTTCGAAAATCCTTTTTTATTGTAAGTAAATCTAAATTGTACAAATCTTTAATAATAACAATTCATCATAGTCATACCAATATTTTTAATAGCACGCCTCATAAATCTCATCGCAGATCTTCACGTAACAAATCTTTATAACTCACATTTAACTCAAGCATTGCCAATCATACAAACAGAGTGACGGCGCGCAGCTGTCGGCGCAGCGTCGAAAACTGGACGCATTGTTAACACAACTGATATGTTTATGCTAATTGCGAAGGAATAACACGCGAGATCCAATTACAGATCTGTTGGCGAAGAAATTCATCATTATTGAATGGTGGAGATGGCTAAACAAGATGGTAATATGTTAATAATAAATAATAATAATAACAGCTCTGTGTTATAAACTGTCCCACTGCTGGGCACAGCCTCAACTACTGAGAGGGTTAGGGCTTATCAAACACTCTTTCATAGTGCGGATTTCATCATGGTAGGATATTGGTATATGACGATATCGAAGTATACCAAAATAAATAGAACAAATAATACTAATATAATATTGAAACAATAACCGTTTTAAAGTCATTTTATTACCCTCCTAGTGAAATAAATAATATTATGAAGATTTTTAGAAAGACACGCATAAATTATTGAATGGTAGGTGAAATTCGGATAAGAATCAGGAATAGGCCTAAATTAATTTAAATAAAATATATGAAAAGCACAATAACTACCGTCGACTTTGAATCGAGTCACCGAAAGTGCGTGATATAGAGGGTCAGAGCTAAAAATAGACTTATTTTAAATGAAAGTGTTTAAATCCCCAACATAATGTATTTAACAACCACCAGGCACAAATCTTGCTAGGAAGCCCTAACAGCGCATTGCAGCGAGTGGTGACGTCACCACCTCAAACTTCAAATTACGCAACCACGCTGGTATTTATATTTTCCCAGCAAAATAAATGATGCAGCTTGAAGTCGTGGAAAACAGGAGACCTGGTTAATTGAAAAAAGGCCTAATAGAGAACTGACTAACCGGATTCAAATAACCACCTATCTATCAAGCAGTGAGCAACTATTATTTTGATTCAAAAGGACATTTTACCTAGAATTACTCAACGTTATAAATCTTGATACTTTGTCATTTAATACCGGGGTTTTTACTTAGTCCTCATGATTCAGAATCATATAAACAAGGTCATCAAAACAACGCGACAAAAAGTCGCAAGTCAGTCGCAAGGCTATATCAGCAAGATATGTTAGGTCTTTGCGTTCCCTCCTTGAATTGTTAATGTGTTCAGCTGGGGAGTACTCGCAAGCTTTTTATTTTAAAGGTAATTAATGGATTTCAACTCGGAATGAAGAGTGACCACGGTTCCATTTTGCATTCGCAGAAATAAGAACAAATTGGAGATGTCTCGTAGGTTTTTACTGGTCGTGTCGTTTGATCGAGGCTCGATTTTGATGTAATTTACATAAGATATATAAGGGTCTGAATGGATTTCGAGGAAAATTGTTGCTTTTTCCTTAATCGGTTGATAGGTGACACTGATATGTGTATACCCACGTGAAGTCATATAAGATCATGTTTTAACCTTGAATGGGCAGGCACATGCGCAATTCTTCAATTGTCAAGAATTTTTGTCCCACAATGAAATTTGGATATCTATTGTCATTTGCCTCACATCCTGTCTGGAAATTGACTCTGGAAACCTCAGAGAAAATTAATTTTAACACAATGATAGAACTCCAATACAACCTATTTATATTTCATCTACAATGCAACTATAGCTTCAATAAAAATAAACCTAGTGTTTAGTATTTCATGATTCCTAGCTCCGAGCTAAGCGGGTCAACGAACAGGCCGCTTGATGTTTACAAAGCTAACTATTGTTCCAGCTGCTAATGAGGGGAAGAAATAAAGAAATCAAACCGCGCGATAACACCTTTGATAACGGTTTATTGTTCTACCGATTACGACCGTGTGGATTACAGCGAGTTTTTGAGCTGAGTATGATTCCCAAATCCGATCACAAAAATAATGTTTTTCATTGCAAAGTCATACCTATTGTTCAGTAAAAACAAGGCTCATTTTTTCTCAACAGAAAAGGAAGTAGTGGAACTATCCAATTGACGTAACTTTATATAAGCTATAGTATACTCCTTCTGGGCTCTCAAATGGTCATGATTATGATATCTGTTTTTAATACAAGACTATAAACAATGACATCGATAGCGATGATAACTGCCTTAAACAGGTATGGTGGCGCCGCGGGTGTAAACGTTTCCGGACTACCCACGCTAATGACGCGCCGATGTGAGCTATCTGTCAATTGACTTATGTCATTAGAAGGAAGTCCAACGGTAAATAGATGCGTCATAATATTTATCGGGTATAATGACTTAGGATCAGGCTATACATATTAAAATACCTGGGTTCGATTTCCAGCGCGGAAATTATTTTATGTAAGCTATTATAATATGATTTGCGGCCGTAAAGTAAAAAACATTTTGTATCTACTTGTTGACCCCACATAGATGTATAGAGGCAAAAACATGTGTAAATTCCCACCCTCTGGTCACTGTGTTGCATAGGTAATGATAAATATAATATTCTATTTTTATAAAACAAAGTCGAAATGACACGTACGTACTATGTCAATAGACAACTCACTACACATCGCTGCCCACGTGTGGGACCACTAAGCCCACACTAAGTGACCAGAGACAAGCATGACACGCGGGCATCGCATTCAGTGCAGCACATTTTATTAACGCCATAAAGGATGTACATCGGCCGTGATACGTCGCCCGCGGTGCTACTGACAGCGGTCTGAGATTCCTTACTGAATTACGAATAAACGTGAGCACTCATGAGTGAACAAGTACGGAGTCTATACCTAAAATGATTCTTACATAAAGCGTAATTATAAATTAAGCTATAATCTTCATTTATGTAATTTTTTTTCTTTCTCTATTTCCAATTTTCATGTTACCGTGATGCACTTTTATTTATCTCTGCACCGCCTTAAGGATACCAAAGATTGTGAGAGAATGCCTATGGGATTGAGTTTGCCTATATACATTTGTTTTGTATATTAAGTGCAATAATTAAATTAATCTTCCAAGTAAATGTTCCGCTACTCATTCATCACATAAATAAACTGATTTACACGTTGCTGTATCTGATAATAATCTCTATTTTAATTTAATGTTTTTCAGTTCCTTTAGATCGTATTCATTATTTTTTCCGTAGGTCTGTCAGTTTATTCCACTGTTATAATTTTAATGCCCAGTACACACAAGCTACAAAAAAAATAACGACATGCTATATCGACGGTCGGCAGGCTAATTGACATAAGTTGATTGAAATAAGTCTTATACCACCGGAAAAGTAAAATTAAACCGCTGTTACCTTAACCACACCCCTACCCATCTTAACAGAAACGTGGGTGTACTACATTTGCGTTCTTACGCGCTTTCAAAGGGATTTGATTTTACAATAATGCGATATAACTTTAATTTTGTGTTTAGACAGCCATTCACGGCTCTGACACACTTTATTGCTGAAACATCAGATGAGATACGGGCTTGGGGCGCGGTTATGCTGCAAGCGTATAGCGGTAATGTGCCACCGTGGTTACAAAATATGGAACACACCGACTACTTTATAATAAAATATTATGTTGAGTTTTTATACTTCAATTATATATTTTTGTTTTAGTTTAAAGGTATCAACGGTTCTATGAATACTTATTGCGAACTACCACAACATAATATTATAACCACTTAATCTATTTAATTTGTTACATTCTATATCTTGGAACATCAAAAAATAAATAATATTGATTTATTTTTTGTTTTCGCCGTCAGAAAAACTTGGAACTTGTTTTTTATTTTTAACATTTTCGTATCCTTTTGAACCTTTCATCCAAAATTTCCATATACCCGGTGTTAGAAAACTCCACCGTCCAGCAAGGGCCTCGTAACTTATCAAGTGGTATTTACGAACGGGTTGCAAGTCGGCCGACCGTTTCACCGCTTGAATAATCTAATCTGCCACCATTCAGAAATGAGATATGTGACTGGCGAGCGTTCACAATGCTGTGCGTACCCGTGTTGGGCCTACGTAAGGAAAACAACTGACGGGAGTTGCACACGATGATCATTTATATAAAGAACTAGGTGTCGCTCGCGACACTGCCCCTTAAATGGCCCCTTAACCATACCCAAATAAAAATTTAATTAGTGCTTTAAGGGGATAAAAAAGCCTACATTGAAATCCAGGACATGATCTATCTGTGCCTATATTTCACCCAAATTCTTTTATTATTTCTCCGCTTACTTTATCTAAACATCCTTATTCCATATAGACTTTTGCATTCATAATACAAATAAACACAAAAAAACATGTTTGTTTTATAACATAAACAGCGATATAATTCAGCTACAATTAGTAATCTATTCATATAACAGTAAAACTCGTAAATTTATTTACATACGTAAATCAGCTCAGTTGGTTTCGATGCTTTCAACATTTTAAAGTTCAATAAATAACCCCAATAATTTGCTTTTAATCAATATTTCCAAGAGGATAATAATAAATAAAATACCTCAAAATCTCTGACCTCCAACGAAAGATATACTACATATAATAAAAAACAATGTAACATTTTCACAATTAACAATGTTACGTGCTTCTTCAGTTATAGGAGACCACAGCATGCAAATTTCTAAAACGTGTAATATTCCAAAGCCAGCTTTTAGATGTAAAACGAGTAAAACAGTATGTCCGTCTGTACAGTTCCTACGCAACAAGATCAGTCAGTATATCTGCGACTTTCTAAATGCCCATTCAACCTGCCTGGCCCCGTTTCTAGTTAGGGCCACGCTATCGCCTCCGACAATCGGTTTGAACTAAAAAATATAGTTGCCTACAATGTTGGAGGATTTGGACCTTATTTCAGACATTTTTGGTGTTATATTGTCGCCCAAGACGTAAGGGTAAATTTTGAGAGTATATTTTACAGGGATAAAAAGGTATATAAATTAGATGAAAAGAAAAGAAACTGTTATCATAATTAAACACCTCCAAATTGTGTAGCAGAGGAAGCAGCGATAACTTTGCTGCCTTTTAATCATTGCATTTACTCCTCTATTTGTAAAAAAAATATATTATTTACTTGCTGCCATGAACGCGGAAGAACATTTACATATCTAAACCATTAACATTACTCTATCTTACTCACACACAAGATTAATATGTCCCCGTCCTACTCTATTAATTTACCCCATCGTAAAGCACCCCTCATCTTGCGCATTGTGAGCGGTTGAAAAGAGACGGTGATATGTTTACGATGCGCCTACGCATACGCCCGCGCTTCGCGTTTTTCTACATGGTTATGTTGGATGGCTCTTATATAATTGTGTATAAAAGACCTACACATCTGCTAATATATTATTATTATATTTACGATAAAGAAAAATGCACTTAAACTACAAGATATCCGTTTACTTAACATCAATATTAGCCTTGTATTTGGCCCACAAACACGCACCTTTCGAGAAATAAGAGGATAGGTAATTTATTCACCACAACTCATTCTAATTGATAGGCCAGCTTTGAAAATCGTAAAGAAAAATGAAATCTGACATATTCTTCACAATATATTCTCATACTATTAAAACATAATACAAAATGCTATATTTTTAATCCCAACTCCAGACTTGCACGCACAATGCAACAAAGCCGGATAATAAATAGTGATGTACAAAGAATATCGATGACGCGCTGAACGGCTCGGTGACGGCATCGTATCGATATCGGCGAAGCATCTCGATTGACACAACGATAGCGCGACAACCGGCCGAGTTAGCGCGAGAGCTAGACGCTCAAAACTTTATAACGTACGCTGCGTGTGCAGTTTTGATTTCATAATATAGGATTTTTAGTTTTGAGCCTTATTCATAGTTTAATCGGATATTTTTCTATTTTTAAAACTAGTATGAATTTAAATTAGTATATCTTACTTTATTTATAAGATATTGTTATGATTAATGAAATTTCAGGGTCACGGAATCCTGGAGACAGAGATAAAATGTAACATCTCTCTAAATAATGGATTTCGATCTAAGTATTTTGCGATAAGATGCAATTTAGATAAAAATATATTGTTAGCCGTTTCTATTGTGCAATTTATGAATATACGATAACTAAGTCGTCCGGATATATTATTACCACTCGAAACCAGAACACTAATAAAGATAACAAATCTAAGCTGTATAATATTAATCCTGTTTAGTTAAATAAACTTAAATCCTTGAAATTTGCTAAAACAATAATTGTCATGGAAAATTATTCGGACGCTGACGAATAAACAAACGAGGCTTTAAAAATTCAAATTCCAGATTAAAACGATCTTTATGGAAAGTGAATTAACATATCAAATTGCCAATAAACATTAGCACGTATAAAATAAATAAGCCATTTGTAAAATAAATTCTGAACGGGAAGATATCACTCGACCGATAAAGCAAGTTTCTGATGTGATTTATCAAATTTTATTCCTGTTTAAGATGCATAAAGTGCGGCCGGATGCGTGCGTCGCCGCGCTTGTTTGGCAAAAACATTTTATGTGAATGATAATTAAAGGCGGTTTATTCATTGTTCAGAGGTCACAGTGCCTTGACCTATGCAGATAGAATTATTTGTGGGTAGTGACGTCACGATAGTCCATATATTGCCATTAATGTCTCAATATATATTTTTTTGAAATCAATAAGTAAATATATGTTTTTTTTTTTTTTCTTATGTTGAATTTCAGTGAATTCGTTAGTTTTGTGAACGTCGAAGTAAATGAGAAGATTTTTCATCATTGTGTGTGCAAGACTGAAGCAATCGCGTAACTTACAAATTAAGGCTACTTTGTGAACGACCGGTTCTTAGTATAAAAACTCAATAACTTTTAATGTATTTGCTGTTAGACTGTAAACTGCTTATAATTTTATGAAACACGTCCCCGATTATAATTTGTATCATCTTTTATACTACGATAGCGATCTAGATAAGTCCACTTTAAACCTGTTTCCACTATCGAGCCTTATATGGACATATCGGAAGTAGAGCCTCAGAAATTACTAGACTCGAAACGAAAACATGTGACGTTAATGTATTCACTAATCAGAATATCATTGTTAAAAAGACATTAAACGTATTCCAAACGTCCAAACGCTTAGATGGCTGATACTTGATTGATTTTCATGACCATATCAACATGTTTTAGTCATAACTATAAATTAAACAAAGGTCAATTGGATGCTTAATCTAATTAGAATCAAAATTAAATAAAGAACGTCGTTATGTCAGTTTTATTCTGTTTATAATAAAAATATTATGAAATTAATTATATTTGTTAAGTGTGGCGAGTGAGGATGAATCGATCAATCGATTTTTTCTTGTTTCGATAGGGAAACATAATTACTAAAACTCGTTTTGTGCATTATATGTGTGTCAGTGGGATTAAATTAATGCAATTTGTTATGTGCTTGGCAAGGCGTTTATGCACGGCGTAGTTCGAAGAATGGCTCAAGGAGACAGCACTGGTGACAAGACTCGCTGAGTGTCGCGGACAAATGAAAAACAACTAACAATTAAGATATACGACGTGAGTGGAATGAGGCACATCAAAGCGAGTGGCGACTGACTAATTACTGGATCCAGTGATTAATTCGCGATATTAACACGGCACCACCCGGTATTAATGGGAATGTACTAAATGATTTACAGAAAGGAACACATGATATGCAGGAATAAATGCTTGAGTTCTTATGCTCGTTTACCCGACCCTTACTTAAGAGACTTCTAATAGCGAACACACATCAAGACAACATCGCAATGCTAAAACTCCATCTGCCTTTTACATTTTGGTATTTTTATTAAGTGGTCAGTTCAAATACAGGCTTAAGACTCCGTAAGACGCAACAAAAAGGTAGGTAAATAAGAAAGCGAAATTTCCACGCGACGGCTCTCGGACCAAGATGATCTGCAGGGATTGTTCTCAAGACAAAAGGTGCTTTATCCGAAGATTTTGGCCTTATGAATGGGGAATGAAAACACGGACAGACGGACGATCGCTTTTTGATTACTTTCGCCCCAATCACGACTTATTAACAATTCCCGAGGTTGGAGTAATTGAGGTTTGAAAGGTAACATTTAAAAGTTCAATTCAAATGAGAGTTTAAAAAAAATAAATTTCTTTCCATTATTATGGAAAGATGTTTTATTTGTCCAGTTGGTTAATTAGGATTTGTAAGAATTGAAATTTAAAATACATAAGACGTTTTGGATTATTTTTTCCCACTATTACTCAAAGCTAGTTAGATATCAAATCTCAATATAATGTATGTATAATGCTTAATAATTACACCAGCTTCAATTCCTTCCCCAAGTTACAACATTGCTTGTACTAAACAAGACAGCAGATATAAACAAAGCGGAATCCTCTAGAAAGCTAACTCTTGCATACAAAAGACTTAGCATAACCAAGCAATTCCTATACAGTTACACTTATTAAAAAATTTAAAAGGATCAAAAGAATTTCACGGATTGCACCGTGACTAATTGAAACTAGTAAAATTATAAACGTAATGGTGTACCGGTAAATCACGGTAACCGGTAACACGGTCCGGTAATTAACGATAAGGCGCACCTTAGCCGTGTCCGTGGGTAATGGACAAGCCTGTATCGATAATAAGGGTGTTTTCATAGGCCAGGGGTACACCTGGTGCGGGATTTATAAATAAATGCACCATTCACTTCGCCCGTACTAAAATCTTGTATATATGAAAGTCAATACAAATATAAACCCATCCCATATATTTTTGCTACACAAACCCACATGAGTTGATCACGGAACCACAGTTTATAACATCTCTAAAATCGTATTCATTGGACCAACTATCTGTTTCTTTAATTTATTTAATCTGTAAAAACCACATCATAAATGTCAAACACTTCATTAAACTTTTGAACTAGCTTTTGAAGTCAGACATTTTCTGTAAGTGGCAAAAATTAAGATGGAATTGCATTCCACGAAATATTAGAAAACGCATATTATATTCCGGGGTTCCAAAAGCTAGTAGAGGAAGTACTTAATACCTATTTAGACACGAGTGGATAGCGAATGTATGTATACATAGTGAAATACCCCCAATAAAAGGTGCTCCAAGGGGGGAAGACATTATTCTGGCGACTGTCCATGCAATGTCCGACGAAGGATACTACATTTGGACTGTCCTGAACTAACCATCGAGTTCATATCAGTTTCTTCTGTCGTGACAGGGATAAAAAACTTATTGTTTTTCAATTTTAAGTTTTTGTATAACCACAATCTAAGTAACACAGTTCGTTAAATTAAATACGCGGAAATCGAATGACCTATATGATATGTCAATGCTAAAGACAAATCGCTTTAATTTTAATCCTATTGACATAAATGTCGACACATCCGTGACGAATCCATTTTATAATTTATAGCCGATGATTAAAGTTACTTTAACGTAATAAATAACATATTTATCAAGTTCAAAACACAATGAACCTTATTATAATTGAAAATCTGTCGCTGTTGGATGATATCATACACCTTTTGGTGCGATTATCGACACATCACCTATATTGTGCTCTAATATAAAGAAATAATATTTGTATTATTTATATTGTACGGGTTACTTTTGGTCCTAAATTTGCAGTTTTAACAATACTCCTTCCTTAATACCGTAGTTTAAAATTTAAATATAAGATTACTTTTTATAAGGGAAATAAATTAGAAACTACGTATAGACGTTTTCTTATGTTAGCAGTCCCAATTTCAATGCTAACAATTAATTTTATTTCTTAGTATGAACGTTAATATTATTATAAAAAACCCTCTTTTAATCAATTACTAAACCATAAATGTTACCATAAAAATAACTTTATTTTCTACTTAATAACTAATGTATGTTTTTCATAAGTTCTCGGTGCATCCCTAACTTATAAAAGATAATAGGAACTTTTATCTGCGCGTGCGCATCCTGCGCCAGATCGCTCGCCGCCATTAATTATATTGCGAAATTGTCGATAATCTACCAAGCTTTTCATTATAATGCCTTGTACTTATTAGCTAGAGCGAGGTGTGCCACGAACTTGGAAATTCAGTATATCAAAAACAAAACAAAACGAAACAACAAGGAAACCTGATATTGATACAACGGTTTTGTACATCTTTTAATGATATATCGTAATTACCGATTGTTTTACCTCAGTACGATTGCTACCCTTGGAATATATTGTGAGGCCACCAAATACAAGCCACCTTTTCATGTGTCATCCATAAATGAGACCTATTTACATTATTTGTCTAATACATTAAATAACAAATAATATTTACATGGATATTGTGGAACAAGCACTAAGTAACACAACAACAAACAGTTGAATTGATAGAAATTTTACAGATAAACCAAATTATAGAAAAAATTTCGTACTTTAACTATTCTTGTAACTTGTATCCACCCACCCTGTGTATCACGGACAGCGACTGCCATACACAAGGTGTTGAAACCCGCCATAGTTCCCCACGTTAATGTCGCGTTCCGGGATCAGCCTGTATATATCCGTTTCCATCAAGTAATCATTCCTGGACAGTCAACACTCCAACTGAATCTCACTCAACTTACCATTAGGTCCAGTGGGGCCAATATGCTATGCTCGTAAAAAATAAACAGACATATTCTTAGCATTTTCAGTTAGGCGTTAACTACTTGCAATGGGGACATAAATAACTTTACCGCGTGGTGACGCGTTCGTTTAAGGCGTTATTTACAACAGCTGCATCCACTCAATTCAATAGGCGTTTTACATCCTGGGTATAGGTGGCGATGACGCTTAATATGGCCGCGAGTTGGAATCTGCCATTGGTATGTTTTAGGTCTGGGTTTTATAAGGGACTCTAGGGCGGATTTGAACCCTGCGCCGATGTGTTTTAGGTTTGTTTTCAAAGACTCCTAGTTTACACGAAAGTATGTTATTGTTAGGAGGTACGATTTTCAGTCAGAATCGAAACTAATTTGTCATTAGTCAGTGCAGGGAGATCCTGGATCGTGTTTCAGAGCATGACCCAGTAACAACGCTATTGAAAGCTTTTATTTTATCAGAAACCCAAGTCCCTTTGTTACTCCATTTTCCATTATATATTTTAAAAAAAAATAGGTTTTTATCGGTGATGGAGATAGCATATTACGTATTCTTGTTATATGCAATCTTTATAAATTCTTTACCAATAATAATAATTATTGGTAAAGAAGAGAATTAAATGTGAACCGGATTTGGTCGCCTAACAAAAATGTGTTTTGTTAATCTTATTTAGTCTACTGCGATACGGGCTTGGAGCCTAGTGCAGTGACCGTCGTGATCTGACGTAATAATTAAAATGTTGTCTTTGAAAAATAAATTAATAATTGAACAAATAAACGATTCTTTTAACCGAATTATAAAAAGCACTAGATTTTAATTCGTATTTCCATATTTCTTTTATCTATCTACACCGATTTCTGTGAGTTTTGGATGCCGAATAAAGCGATTATTTTTTATATTAATTTCAAATTTATTAACGAAAAAACAAACTGAACACTCACTTTAATCACAATTTCCACACCAACTGGACCACAATAAACCGCGACGCAACAAGTCGTCCAACAGGTGTCCTGAGACGGCACCCGTGCCGCCGTAGACCCCCCCCAGCCCCCGCCGCGCGTCTTATTAGCCTCGTCTGAAGGTAATCACACAAGACAAGAGCTACAGGGTTGATGATCGGCTGCTGATAAATTGAGGGTTTCAGGTTTTTTATGTTAGCTGAGAGCGTGGTGTTGTGAATTGAAATAAAAACATATATCACACATTGTCAGACAGGGTAGGCAGAAATGCGTGATCCGTCTCATGATGTGATATGCGAACCTATCGCCGATCGTGTACAAAATTCAGACTACGAGATGATACTGAGCAGAAAAACCCAACATTATACCTCCGCGCAGGAACGAACCCGGGACCTCAGATCGTACCGCGTACACCATACAAATACGCACCGAAGTAGCCTCACAGTTGAAATTAGTGATATTAAAATATTTTGTAAAACTTGCAACTACTATCAGAAACAAATTACAATTCTAATAGTAAAGAAACCGCACAACTCTCTGTAAACAGCATTCCACTACACTGCGCCCCTCACAGTTAAATACTGAACCTTACAATGCCCATTACTTTCGCTAAAATGTCATTTGAATCTAGACTGTTCAGACTGGCAATAACACTGCCGCGGAGCGTATATATACAACATTAGCACTCATAAACATATATACTTACCGACTGAATTGCATTTACCGCGCCTACCAAATTATTCACTTTTGAAACGCATTGAAAGTTATTTGAAAAAAACTTCGTGCTCAGGCCCTGTTTAACTGTTTAAATATAAGAGACTTGGGACTTGTTTTATAAGATTTGAGTAAATTTTATTTGGCAGTTATCGAAATTAAATAATTTATTTGAACTTGTAAAATGCTATACACTATTTAGATTCCGTCAATATTAACTCTACCATCAGTTCGGAAAGCAGTTCTGACTAGAGAAGAACGGGCATTAACCGGTGTTACTCTTTTCAAAATCAGTTAAAGTATAAACAACAGTACATAATACAGAGAAAGATATTAATACAATTGTTTTTTTCATTGTTGTTATCAGTTTTAGTTAATATAGATGGTACTTATTTTATAACCATTTATTTGGGAGCACAGTGTGACTTGTATTTGGTCGATTTATACGACATTTATGTGACGTAGCATTTACTTACAAGTTGTGAAACAGTTCTTTAATGAAGTTACTCTTTTGTTTAACATTTATTTAGGAATCCTTTGTATCTGGTCACTTGATTTTATATTCAATGGACAGACTTTACTCAGACATAGTGTAACTGGCCCTTAGACTCTAAATTACGCCTTGCAACTGATATGCGATGACCTTAAATTATCATCTATATTAAGAACATTATACATTTATCTTTACTACAATATTTCCGTATAATTAACGCGCGTCATTACATAAAAGAGTTTCTTAAAAGCATAAGTAGTTTTATAGTTCGTTGAAATATTTCATATTGATAAGTTCTCGAAATTAATTTTATGTTCATAGGATACGCCTCGGGCGATATTTTAATATAACATAAAAATATTGGTACGTTTACATATTTTATTAATAAATATAGCAAAATAAAAGACCTTGTGTAAATATTTATTTAATCTACGGTGGGATGCTTAGCCCCAGTCTTTAAAACTTGTTTATTATGTCAGAAGCATCTCTAATTACGGTTCATTACTGCTGAAACAAAGCAGAGCTTATTATTAAAAAAAAAAATAGCCTTCAATCAAAATCACAACGCATAATTGCAGGAATAATGAAATCCTCCCCGTGAATTTATCAATCATGGATAACTTTGGTCCCGCAATTATTGTCATTCCTAAAACATTATCATCATTTCAGACGGGAATCGTCCACTGCTGGACATTGGCCACCCCCATTGAGCGCCATAGGAACCGCTTCCTAAAACATATAATAGTGAAATCTATAGACAAGCTATGCACGGCGACAATCGAACACACAGTCTCTTGATTCATACCCCAGGATCGCGAAGTCTATCATATTTATAATAAACTCCTCTTGTGTAACATATGTAAAATATTTGTGTTTGGCGTTCGGGAATCAGTCTGTATATCCGGATTCAAACAGTCTAGTACGATTGTTTTGACTGGCGCGGGATACCCATCTCCCGTTAGTCCATCTACCTAGAACCCACTGCACCTATCATCAGGTACAGTTGAGTCACTTTTCCGTGGCATATAAAAAGATGGTATAAAGTCCGAAAAGGAATTAGCTTTAGTAAGCTGAATCTTGTTCAAAACAATATCATATTATAATAGAACTAGCGACCCGCCCCGGCTTCGCACGGGTGCAATGCTGATACTAAATACACTACAGAAAAACTGTGAACGTTGTATATAAAAACATAGCGGCCCGCTCTGGCTTCGCACGGGTATAACATAACAAAATAACAGTATTTCTCCACTATTTAATGGATGTTATTATACATATAAACCTTCCTCTTGAATCACTCTATCTATTAAAAAAACGCATCAAAATCCGTTGCGTAGTTTTAAAGATTTAAGCATACAAAGGGACATAGGGACAGAGAAAGCGACTTTGTTTTATACTATGTAGTGATTTACGACAATTTAAATTTAATGTACTTGATTAAGTAATTGTCATAAGCTTATTAACTGTAATGAAAACGCAATTTGCGTGATATACTCATCAGGCGGGAATTGAACCTTATACCCAGTAATAAGTGTTTGGTGAGCACGTGTAACCACTACACCGCAGATTCATTATAAGGGTCATAAAAATCTTGTTTAAGCTATAGATAATGATTTGATTAGTTTTGAGGCGGCCAGTAATTGTTCGTACCTTTATGAGGAAAACATAGGTATTATTTTAATAATTTAATATGAGATACTTAAATGTGGGCTTTAATATTTATATTCATGCCTGTAACCTAAAAAAGGTAGACTGATAATACTATATGTGGTATATTAATGCTATAAAAAGCCGATTCCGAGAAAAGATATTAAACCAGAAATAGTCGTGAAAATAATAAACAAAATCAATAATTTAGAACTGATTCAATCGTCAAATAACGAAAACACATATAATAAAAAACAACTTTTGCATAATGATTTCTTATATTTACGCGAATTATTAAAATTAAACTATTTTTCGGATTTTATACTCCCATACGTGACGTCGAAGGCTGAAAAGTCTTCGAAACGTCGTGAGAAAACTAAAATATTAAAACCGCGATAAATTACAAAATAGTTTAATTTAAAGCAACTTTTGATTATCTAAAACATATCAAGAATACTATATCTCCAGACAATTTAATAAAGTACGGTGCAATAAAACTATCGCGCGGACATCGAACCGGCGACGGGCGGGTCACGAGTGCTGTTAACGCGACAGTACGCACCGCGCCGTGTGTACTCGTATATTCAGCTGACACGGCCCGCTAGTTACCTCGTTTGAAACGTGACTACGGTTTCATTCAGTAGCTACTGTATTAGATTCAATACCTGTGGGGAATTTTGAGTTATTCATTCGAAAATTTAAAGTTACATGTATCGATTGACGAGAGATGATCCCTCGCCAGTCGACAAAATTATGCAGACTAAACCGGATATAAACAGTCTGATTCCGGAATGTGACACACTTACTTGGGCCATTATGGCGGGTTTTACACCTTGAATAAGATGGTCGCTGTCCATGGGCGCCGCCAAGATTATTTTTAAGGAGGTTCATCTGCATCTGCATACTACAATAAGTACTACATATATAATATCATTATTTTTTTTTCAATTAAAAATTCGCACGCGTGTTTGTACCATGTTCCGGACAGTGGGGTGCACGTGCAACCCCTTGCGACCCCCTCCCAGTGCCCATGTCGCTGTCCAAAAGCTTTATATATAAAGGTTTACATCGGCCAGCGTTATGCAGTATTGAAATAAGATTAGTGAATTTGGTACACCTCTGTCTACCCTGCAGTATGCAAGTTGTGGCTTGCCGAAGCGAAACACAAACTAAAGCTATATTTAAACCATTTGTAATATCGTTTGTAGGTAGCCGATTTACATAATTCACAAACGTGGGCTGTTTTGTTCTTGTCAGTGCTTTGATACATTAATAAATTGGCTCAGCCACGGGGTTTTAAACGGTCGATGAACACCTTATCATATTAATGTTCTAACTTATTTCCTACGAATTCGTTAGGTCCAACCTTCTTCCTGTGAATACTAAAGCTACATTCTATCCCATAAAAGTTCTCAGTGTGGAACTTGTTTTGGGAAAAGAGCTGTGACAAGAAATTGAATTTAGAAAATGCTTCGTTTTAAGGCAAAAACTAACTATTTTTGATTTCTCCCACAAATTTCTAAAACCTTCACACAGCAACCGAATTGAACCCATAAACATCTTCAACAATCCTTTCAGCCAACAACTCTATTACAATACCTCGGAATAGGTAAATACATCGTAAGAACAAACACCGCACTCCCTAAACAAGCGGCCGGGTCAGACAATCCCGTCGACTCTGAACTATCACGCTTAGAATATGAGTTATTGGCGTGCGCGTGCGCATGGCATTTGCAATAGTGATGCGAAAGCGGATATGCGGATATTCTCGCGAGTTTATTTTTATACTGACATGGTAAAGTAACGGCGAAGTGGACCTGATGGTAATGAAGTGGGTGCATAGATTGTCAACTGATCAGAGATGATTACCAGCTATGTCGTCTTGTTTGAAAGATGATTTTTTTGTGTTGATAGACGTCTATAATTTGCCTCCAAGCCTCAAGCGTCAATAAATGTCGCGCATTATATTGTCTATTTAAAGTTGATACATTTTATACCGTGACAGGCAAAATAATAGCGCACAGGAAACTGATTCCGAGCAACTGAAACACATTTTTAAATCAAAAATCTAACACAATTACCCAATCTGAGAACCGAAGGACCTTTAATTTTTATTTTTATTCACACCCGAAGCTTTCTAGCAAATAACAAACTCTTCGGATTGCCTCAAGTCTGTCGGATAGTCGTGTCGGATATATTTAATATCCGCAGTAACAGCAAGTGCTTCACTATCCGCACTCGGTGATCACTCGTGAGACACGCCCAGTCACCTGTCGCTGGGAATATAGCTTCTAGATAGACTAGCGTCGGTATTGTGGGCTAGATCGCACTAAAATAGAACGCTGGCTGATTTTTAGTTAGCTAGAAATATTAGGAGATGTTTGTTAATGCATGTATTGAAAATTTTGATTTTATTTGTGTAATGAGAAGTTTTGTCCATCATTTAAAAAATTTTAAGCATATTTTTAGGATTTTCTTCATTAAAATATTATATGGTACAAAAAGAAAATATCTATAAGCTACCGTCACTATTTGTATTATATTCATTCATTGCTTGGAATCCCTATTTTTCGTTCCCAAAAAACTCGTCTTAAAATAAATAAAATCATTTTCATAAAAATAACCAATTTCACGTATAACCGGGCATATTATTTAGTTAATGAGCGTGTATACAGGGTGGTTGTTATGACAGGGTGCTACGGCGCGTTCGGCGGTAAACACTATTGAAGGCGCCCGACGTCTCGCGCGCCGCGTTATTGATACAATTTATCAGCGATCGAGCTTAAAACGCGCCTCGAGTCATGAGCGGTAGCGGGCAACAGAACATGTCAAATATATTTTCAAACTACCTAATTGATAAATAAAAATAAACATCATTATTAAAGCGACATCTAAATAAAATGTTGACAGGTGTCCGTTACGCAGAGACTGATAAATAAATGGATTTCAGTATAATGGCTTGGTATTAATATGTTAAAAAGTTGACGACGTTTGTCAACCATGAGAGACAACTGGACAAAACATATTTATACAGATAAGTTTAATTTATAGGTATGGCTGAAGGCATACTTTAGCATACACCAAATGTTTAGGAATTCCTAATAAATAACGTGTGTTTTTGACGAAATAATGTTAATTATACGGTCAACAACCCAATCCTATAATGTTCCATAACACATTTACGTATTATAATTTATGCAGACCAATTAAAACAAACTATGGCCTCAAGCTTATCTTATTTATAACAACGTCTTTAACACATGATCACCCACATGGCAGAATTAATACCCCATTAAATTTTACATACATAATTATAAATTAGACATCTGTTAACAAAAATTGACAGCTCTGCTCCAATTCCATACATATCAGAAAATCATTAATTAGCAGTTTGCATTTATTAATAATTATGTTTTATGGAATCTGACCTCTGGCGATACGCAGAGACCTCATTCAAATTAGTAGCAGTTGACCATAAGGTCAATGCGGTCGAAGAGGTAAGCTCCTGTAATGTCAACCATATTTAACAAAAAACAAAAGAACGATACCAATTGCACATTAGTAAATAGCCAATTATTAAAGTTTTTAAGATAAAGACGTTACTCGCCAGATATAAAATGCATTATACTATATATTTTGGTATAATAAAGCGCTTTATATGTCAATAAGTAGCTGACAGATACAATAAAACAATCGTCCAATGCGATAAATTTAAGTTTAAAAAAGTAACACAATCTTTTATTCTAAATATTAACTTAATATATGGATCCATCTGATTTCATTTACATATGTGTTGCCATGCTAATAAGATATTCTTGAGTTTTATAAACTATACAAGACACTTTTACATGAAAAGGCGTCCAAAAGAAAGTATATTTGTTATTACTATTCTACTATAACCATAATTTTCGAAATTTGCAGTAGCTTTTGTCCAAGTTTTTAACTAGCAATTAAATAAGTATAACTTATTTTAATTTTTTTATAATAAATCAGATTAATATTTAAGAAAATTTTATTCTTTATATTAAATCAATCAAGACTATTATTTAAGTCAAATAACGTTCTATTTTATAAAGACGAAAGCTGAATTTAACCACAACAAACTCCAGGCTCAATTTCCCGCCATTCTCGCCGCCGTCTCTCCCGCGTACCAGCCCCAAGATGTGAAAAGCCTCACGGTGCGACGTCACCGCGCGTTACAGCCGCTGTAACCGGGCGCACCTGGCTGACTTGCGGCTCGGGACTGTTGCCACTCGCCCCACTACTCGCGTCAAATACCGGTAAACTTTAATGATCCCGGTTTATATTTTTACATCAACCTGTATGTTTTAGATGGATTTAAGTTGGTGATTCAATAATTATAATAAATAGATAAAATTGTAATGGCTAAGGTGCTTTAGAGAAATGTGCATGGCTAGATCAATGTATCAAAATTATACAGAAAACGAATGAGGAGTGGTTTTGCTATTTTCTTTCATAGAGCCAGTGAAATTAACGGAAGTCTAACAACACACTATCGAAAATGATGATTTTTACAGCTAACTATTTTCTAGCATTTTTCACGTTATTACTAAGTTGTAGCTTGCTCGTAATATTTGATTACTTTTTCATTGTACGTAAAAAATTAAACATGCAGCCCAGACTTTTGGACTTATGTTGGTATAGTCGACTTTCCACGAAGTAATAGGGACGCATATATTACAAAACAAGTGAACTATTGCATTAACAGAATAACTAATAACAGTCTCAAACTTCCTTCAATCACGTTCCGAATAAAGCTCATGGCGTCGTAACAAAACCGAAATAAATGCCCGAATCCAGTTTATTCCAGTAGGAAACAGTCCCGCTCCCGTTGATCCGCCATTTTAAAATAGTTTCGGCTTTGTGCCACGTTAATGGCAGATCGATAAAGGTAACGATTCCAATACGAACCACTTTAGTGTTTAAATGATCTTAAAGAACAATAATGTTCTAAATTCAAATTTTAAATAAATAACCGCGGTAATCCAATTCGCGCGTTTTTTTGTTTTATTTTTAAAATTTAAATATGAATGCTGGCCAGTATGATTCTGATTATCGTCGAAATTTCGCAGTGTCATTTTGTCATTTTGCAGTGCCAGGATAAAAAAAAAATCAGTTTAATGTATATGACATCAACGCTAGTATATGTAAATAGGTACCGAAAGGAAAATTAGTATTTAAAAAAAACTGCACTAATTAAAATTTTATAGTTTTTAAAGTTTAATTTTACCAACATAAATTGTAGGCCCATAAAATAAAACTACAAATTCTGTATTTTTTTACTCCCAGGCCCTTAAACGAATCCTAACCGATACAACTAAATAAAGCACATCACCCACTCAAAGTTTCAACAGCTTTCAATCTAGAGATAGTGCGGATAACCGGAGCGATATTTATGCGCTACTTTTTTAGCAACACGTAGCGCCATCTACCGTAACTCACGTCGACAATAACAATTATTTATAACGATACGATACGATTATTGGATCGCGCTATCGTGTGCCGATTCTTGAAATCGCGACTAGTGTTGTGGGTGTAAATGTATCGAATTGATGTGAATGAGATATCGATTTTAGATTGAAGTGATTGCGCGTTGCTCGCAAATAATTTGATTATGGGGATGGTTTTGATACGTGCTGTTGTATTAGTACTGATGAAATAACCAGCCTTAGTTGATATATTGAAAATAGTAAAATCTCTTGATAAAGACTACGTTCTTTTTGCCATAACGATAAAAATATAATTTCAAAGATTGTATCTACAAGATTTAATCTTTGTATCAAGACGGGTAATAAAAATGGGAGGATATTGATGGCTTCAAATATCTTAAACAGAGTCGTAAGTTTTCCCAAAAATAAGCGATCTATTTAGAAATATCCGGACACATTTTACGAGTCATAAAACGGTTGAATATTAAGTATAAACGAAACATCCGCACATCAAACCAAATACAAACATTCAACCAATGAATCATTTTATAACTGTTTAAGATCGATTTAAAAGCAATCAAAAAATAACAAATCTAGTTTTGTAAATAAAATCGATATAATCGATTGATTGAATTAAATTGTATGGCTATTTGATGGCAAAATTATGGCGCTTCACTATTAATAGGTGTTTCTGGGTATATTTTATATTAATTTATTATAATACCGATGTTTTTAATAAACATATCTGGTGGAACGGTTTCTGAGAGGTAACTATAGACGTCGGGGCTATTATCGACTTTATGATATGAATTAATCACATTTTTTACCAACGAAATGCAAATAGTTTTAATAATTTTTACATAATAATCATACCGGTTTCGGCAGGTTTGTTTGTGTAGCGTTGGCGCTTAGATGTTTTTGTTATATCTACATTTAAGCTGGGGTCACGCGTTTGGGTTGACACTTAGCTTCTTTTTTAAAGGATACTGTCATTAAATTGTATTTTATTTGTCGCTATGTTTAGGTTTTAGAGATGACATTAACTACTAAATCTCGTAAGTCTTGAAAAAAATACAAAATGTTTATGTATTTATTACATTAAATCAATTTTATTGCTAAGTAATTTTTATTCTACATTATTCTGTTTTGGCCCGTCACTAGCAATAGAAAAATGTAGCACAGGGACATTTCTTTATACAGGATAGAATAAAACCGTGTAAAAGAATTCTCAGTAGAATCATCACCTCCATGGGAAATAGTTCATCAAACTACAGGAACATCAATGTCTACCCTTACAGACGCTAGATATAATAATAAAAATAATTAGCATAAAGGAAACGAAACAGACAGACAGTAACCTCGATAACGTAAACGTCGCCAAGGCTTGTGATTTATTTAATCGACTTAATTCAGATGTGATGATCCGCTAGGATTTCTCCTATGCAAATATTTAACGATCAACCGTTATAAGGTAGGCTAAAGTTATGGTTATGCTTTGTGGACTGGTTTGCGAGATTGACAATTTTTACAATGTTCAACAAGCCAATTTTGTGATATTTGAGAAAGACGATCTACTTATATTTTTCTGGAAGGTTCCGCGTAAGGTCCACATAACCTGGTTCCTGCCGGCTACCCTGTCATAATTTGTAAAATCTGTAATTAACACTATTTCTAAACCCACTCATGCTTATTAGTACCAATATCTTGTGACGGTTTCCTTTATGGATAATTTCACCAATTTAGAACCAAATAATCACCAAAATAGCAATGACCAAGTACTTACGAGACGCAGACGTACAATTCGACTAGAATTACTAGAATCAAAACTGATGAAAGCAAAATGCAACCAATACGGTCGATAAATTCAAAATCACAAAATATTTCTATAACTATTTTTATTTAGGGGCTTTTATCCAAAGGTCGAATGTCAGTCCCATCGTATCATAATCTACTTAGTCTGGCCATAAATACTGTTACACTTAATTATAAAAAAATATTACATTTGAATTTCGAATCTGTCATTTTTATACGATTGTTCATTGTGTTTTCTCATTTTGGCGCCAATACATTGTAAAATATTTTGCGATATTAAAATGGTGTGGGGTGATAAAGAGAACCGAATCGCTGTGATAGCATTACACAAAGTAGGTATGGAGCCAAATGCAATTTTTAAAACTCTCCATACACTTGGTATTAGTAAAATGTTTGTGTACCGGGCTATTAATAGGTACAATGAGACCTCCTCTGTTTGTGACAGAAAAAGATCTGGCCGTCCACGTAGTGTTCGTACGAAAAAGGTGGTCAAAGCAGTAAGGGAAAGAATTCGAAGAAATCCTGTCCGAAAGCAAAAGATTTTATCTCGGGAAATGAAGATAGCACCTAGAACCATGTCGCGTATTTTAAAAGATGACTTAGGACTTGCAGCCTATAAGAGACGCACTGGCCATTTCTTAACTGATAATTTAAAGAAGAATAGGGTGGTAAAATCGAAACAACTACTGAAGCGGTACGCAAAGGGAGGTCACAGAAAAATTTTGTTTACGGATGAGAAAATTTTTACAATTGAGCAACATTTTAACAAACAAAATGACCGTATTTATGCTCAAAGCTCTAAGGAAGCTTCCCAATTAGTCGACAGAGTGCAACGTGGACATTATCCGACTTCAGTGATGGTTTGGTGGGGTGTTAGCTATGAAGGAGTGACTGAGCCATATTTTTGTGAAAAAGGTATCAAAACATCGGCACAAGTGTATCAAGATACCATTCTTGAGAAGGTAGTTAAGCCCCTTAACATCACCATGTTCAATAACCAAGTATGGTCCTTCCAGCAAGACTCGGCGCCGGGTCATAAAGCTCGGTCCACGCAGTCTTGGTTGGAATCGAACGTTTCGGACTTCATCAGAGCTGAAGACTGGCCGTCGTCTAGTCCCGATCTTAATCCGCTGGATTATGATTTGTGGTCAGTTTTAGAGAGTACAGCTTGCTCTAAACGCCATGATAATTTGGAGTCCCTAAAACAATCTATACGATTGGCGGTGAAGAATTTTCCCATGGAAAGAGTGCGTGCTTCTATTGATAACTGGCCTCATCGTTTAAAGGACTGTATTGCAGCCAATGGAGACCACTTCGAATAAGCTTTTTATATTTTTAATTGTTTTATATTTATGTATTAAACTGACACACTGTAAAAGTAATAAATGTTATTTGCAGTTAACAATTTTCTTTTTTCTTTATTACAATATTTATGGCAAGACTAGGTATATAATGCTGACAAGGTATTCTTACTAGTTAAAAAGGCGACTGACTCATTGATGCATATATATTTTAAACAACGCGCTAGCTTCTTATTTCTATAACAAAGTTACTGCATAACCAATAATCTTGAACACAGATACCTCGTCATTCCAGTTGTAGCATTAATTAGGCAATCCACTCGTTATTTTTATGCGCCACATAAATCTTTTAGTTAAAGCCTAATAAATTTGTGAATACAAACATTCTCGCCTTCGAAACTTGATTAACAAGAGTGAAATTAGCTACTGCGGTCAATCACTGTTACTCTAACACGGAGGTTCCAAACTTTTTTCTCATAGACCCTTTTAAAATTTTTTCTTGGTTTCGTTGGACCTTTTGGACCCTGTTTTTTTTTTAGGTTCCGCAGAGAAATTGCATTACAACTCCCGCCCAGCCATCGCAGGGGGTTATTGGGGTCACCGTGCCTCTTACAACCCCTATTAATATTATCTGCCTACACAAGTAAAGTCAAAGCAATATTTTTAGTCCTTTACTATCAAACCTGAAAAAAAATCGTGGATCCACGCTCACAAATTGTGGAACCCCATTTTGCGGTCACGCCAACCTAGACCCCAGTCAAGTCTCCCGTGGATCCCTGGGGGTCAACCTGGACCAATTTGACTATCAATACTCTAATAGAAAACCAGATAAAAGTTACGAGTAACAGTTGCTACAACTAAATTACTTAAGACATCATCAGTTGATCAACTGCCTCGGTGGCGTAGTTGTATTGCGTTCGCGGTATGCCTACAGCTTTGAGGTCTCGGCTTTGAACCCGAATCGGGTAAAGTGATATTGGATTTTTCTACTCAATATCAGCCTGGAGTCTGCATTTTTGGTCGATATTAGAGGTTCGCCACACCGTTCACATCATGGTACGCAATACACATGCAGAAAAGTGGATGAATACATTTATGCACAAAAATTCTTGCTAATAAATTGGTTATAAGTAGGCATGCTGTTTACTACCAGACGAGCGATGCTCCTCTCATTTATAAAAGTAAATAAAATGAATACTAACATGTAAAGGACATAACGCCTAATCAAACCAGACGCACCTGTGAGCGCCAATTTAGTTCATAATGCATTCGCAAGTGGTTGGCTCGGGTTACGAGGTCGGCTGTCCGCCCACGCACTCCTGAGCTTGTCACCCAAAAGTGGGTTTTATAGGATGATGCTATATGCAGCTTGAAGTTCTGGTGATGTAGATTCACCATCAAGAGAGTTGGTATGCAGTGAATGGCAGAGTATGTAAGTAGTCGTTAGAAGTACTATTCAGTCGTAAATAGAGTCTAAAATGAACGTCCGACTTACTAACATGTGTCAACATCAAATACAATACATGGCGTCCCTGCCAGGATTCGAACCTGGGATCTTCTGATCTGCAGTCAGTAACTATAAAAATTTTAATGATTTTCTTCCAGCCATACTTCAGTCAGTCTTGCATGGATAGACTGTCTTGATAAAGTAAGTATAACTTTTACGTAAAAATTGATTGGTGATAAATTCTTTACTTAATTCTCATTTCTCTTTCTAGATCAGTTATCAAGTAATCTCAATTCCTCTAGTTGTATGTTCATTGGCAACGGTGATCACTTTCTCTAAAATACATATGTTTGTGGCACGTTCTATTCTAAAAAAAATATTGTTTCTTGTAGTAACAAATTTGCTATTTACCACTGGAATCTGTACTCTATTGACAACTATATTTAGATTCAAGCACTACACGAGTAAATATTGTCATAACATGGTGAACTGCAGTTAACTAATAGGTATCAATATTCCGCAACAAACATATCGGAAACGGCGTGGGAGTCTTAATAACTACACCGGACGCGTCGCTGATGAATTAAGCTTTTAATTATAAACGCGTAGGAGTTATAATAGAATATCAAATTTAATCTGCCAACTTGATAATGCTAATGTCGGTTGGGTTTATGATGGAATTTTGAATATACACACACACATCACGCATTTATCCCTGAAAGGGTATGCAGAGGCGCAACTAAGGCACCCAGTTTTCGCCAAGTGTGTTCCGTCCCATGATGTGATAGGGGGCGAGCCCATCGCCATATCGGGCACAAATTCCATACTCCGCCTAATACTGAGCAGAAAAACCCAAATGTTACTTTGCCCGACCCGGAATTCGAACCCAGGACCTCAGAGCGCTGTATCGCGTCTGCAGTACAACTACGCCACCGAGCGCGTCTTTTTGAATATATAAGTTTTTATTTCTTGATAAATGAATGAATAAATATATGTGCATATCATACATATAGTACTCAAATATATGCCTTATGTAGTATCAACTATGAGTGTCTAGTCAGAATTCAAGTTCAAAATACTCTTGCAGATTTCCTCGAGTTCGAACCTACGACCTCCTATTTACAGCCAAGACACTTCTATTTTCAATTTCTACACATTATCATGTGTGGCCATACAAAAAGCCTTGTTAACAAGCCCATTTACAAGCACTCTGGCCACACTCGGAATCTATTCCGTCCATGATTTATAGGTAAACACGGAGTTTTTATTACTCTACAAGGCACTTTAGCGTTAACAGATATCATTAATTACTATATATTTTATAGCGAAAGTTTTACCACTTTGTGATGTTAGTCGTTGTGTTAAATTCACACTAAATGTATTTGATTTTTGTTTATTGTATCTGTAAATATCTAATTTTATCTTTGAGGGAGGCTTCTTCCCAGTAATGGACACCCTGTGATTGATAGTGATGTATATATAAATGAGTAGATTATACGGCGATTGAATACTTAATATAAATAAAGGAAAATTTTACGTCTACGGTATTAATATGTATGAATACAAGTATTAACGCGATTTTCCCTCTTTAAAAATATCGCAGTGGCTATGTTTTTTATGGTATCTATATAATTAATATAAAACATAATTTCCCTTCTATTACCCAAATATTAATACTTAACTCAACATAATAAAACCCCAACAATGTTTATACCAATCAAAAACAATCAATAACAACTAAACACGTAAAAACTGTTAATAATTGTCACAAACTAATGAATAGTGCGTAAATCGGTGAGTAAAAGTTTACCGTCTATAAAATCAGTTATAAAACAGTATGACGCAGTAAATCCAGTATGGCGGTAAAGATGCCGGCCATTCGGAGCCGTAAATCAAGCTTCGGCGACGGTCGGCCGTGTTCGGCTTTACCGGGATGTTTGTAAACAGTTCCTTTGCTATCGGTAGATTTTCCCGCGTTTTATGGCGGTTTTTATGTTCAAACGTGGTAGCGTCACGTTAATGATGTATTGAAAATGCTTTTGAGGTTAAAGAATGATAAATATCAATAGAATAATTGAGTCAAACTATGTTGTCCTAAATGTTAGTTTACTTATTTGGGTCTGAATTGTAATGGTTACGCAAAACTTTCACTAATATAAGAAACTCTAATAAACATATAAGTCATAAAATTTACCTATACCACGAGTGGTGTAACACAAAAAATAACAAAATCCACGCGCCCTACGCACCTCTAGAAACTAGAACCTCAGTGCAACACAATAAACGAGGCGTACAGAATTGAAACCCAGCAAAAACACTACCGTATTCATCAATAAATTCTAGAGGATGTACGCAATTACCAAATAACAATCGTCTTAAACCACAAATTAACATAACCTTAAAATATATTTCAACTGACAATGATTGGCGCTTCAAGACTGGAAGTCAACGGTCAGATCGTAAACAAAAGTGCGGTTAGGGACTGGGTTTATTGTCCATCACCGTTTTGTGGGCTAACAATTGTTTCTTGGTTACATAAAAAGCGGTCATAAACTCAGTTCTTATTGCTTTTGTGTTTGAGACGTGTATGTGTGCGTAGTTCGGTGGTGTGTGTTGAAAGTGTAAAGAAATCGGAAATCATTGTTGAATTATTGAAATAAATATCTTTATTATAAATAATAGAGACAATGTAGCTATCTTGACTTGTGAAGGCAATGTAGTTCTGAAGTATAATGTGTCCGTTTTTTTAATTTTGATTTTTATAATTATTTAATTCTCAATCGTCAGATAAAAGTTATCCATAAAATAAATTATAACTAAACTATATGGAGATGTTAATCAATTAACCTATTTTATTTATGCAACTGCAATTTCTAATTTGTTCGTGTTATATTTTAACCTATGAATATTTTTTATCTGATTATAATTGGAAAATCAGCCCTAAAAACGTTACGAAAAATATTTACATTCTAAATTCAAATAAATTTATATGAAACAAAAAATTATAAATAAAAATACAAGTTTACTGATTAAACATACCTTTCTGACTCTTGACGATGCTCTTACAAAAAAACGTATAATTACGTTTCTGTTGCATTTAGAACTTAAAAAAAAACTTTAAAGATACCACACTTCTCCAGTACCATATCTGTTCATTTCACTGTATCACCTACCCTACTTGTTCGTCTCCCAGCCTTATAAAAAAACCTATTGCGTAATTTAACAATAGGAGAAATTGTTCTACGCAATTCAAAAGCTGCAATGCGTGACGCCTGTAAATCAGGCGTCAAACGTCTCTTTTGGAGACAGTAGTCTCTCAATGATCATTGTGATCGTCATGGTGGCATCCCAGCTGCAGTTTGTATATTCTAAGAATATATTTGTCTGCTAGCAAGGCAATCCTAGTGCTCTTGATATGGCTCCATTATGTTATAGTAGTTTTAGACCAAAAAACAAATACTTTCTTGACTTGAGAATGTAAATTATAACTCAGTTCATACCTCAACAATACTGCATAGTAACTGGATCGATAAAAATAGACTAACTACCTAAATACCAAAAAAAAACACAAATTACCAAAAATACTTTAGAAACCAGTTAGCAAGGTATAGTTTAATGATATAGCATGGCAAATCCAATTTAGATACAGGTGAAATCGGTAAACATGGAGATTGTGAGCCCGGCGTGGGAACACATGAGCGTCATGGTGGATTGGCCACGATCGCTTGCCGATCACTCGTACCATAGCGGGAACGCTCTTTAGAAGTATCAGAGGCTAGTGGGCTCGCTGGAATATGTAGCAAAAATTATTATATTAAAATAAACTTACTTGACGGATTTTGTCGCGATAATTTGTATATTTTTACCCCCAATGCATTCGAAGGCTGAGAGCTTTAGATATAGGAAATAATGTATGATGTATTAACTGAATTTTATTGACACAATGCCTTTGATAAAGAAAGCATTCCGGTGTTTAACAATTCCATGTTTAGTGTTTTCGAGCAGCAGTAGTATTTACCATCAGAATTGTTATTGTTTTGTTTTCGAAATCTGCTCCATCTTAATTCAAAGATATTACAAATCTTTGCTTGACTTATTAGGTCTAACAAATCAATATTTTAATATGAAAACAATTGTCCACATCAATATCAAGTGAGCCAGTCCGATATACACAAACGTAACATGTCCTCGGTGCAGTGCCGCCGTCTGCAGGGCCCACCCCGCCCATCGCTTTACACCCATTACGAGCCACAAAAACGCGTATAATAGCAAAAATAAATATTATTTATCGTTTCACGCCGGCTTAGTTACATACAAACCGCCTATGAGTTACTGCGGTGTATTACAATTTGCGTTCTGTACCCCGGTTTTTTTTCTATAGCCGTAACTTTATATTTATTGGTAGACTAGCTTTTGCTCGCGGCTTCGCCCGCGTGAAGGTGTTTTCCAGGATAAAATTCCACTGTTTGATAAAAGTCTTGCTACATATTTTCCCGGTACTTATAGGTTCAAACTAATTTTATCCCCATTCTATAATTTCAGTTCAATCAGTCGAAAATCTAAGAACATTTATACAAACTTTCATCCCCTATTTTATCCCCTTAAGGGTAGAATTTATCAAAATCCTTTCTTAGGGGATGCCTACGTCATAGTAGCTTTATGCATGTAAAGTCTTAGCCCGATCCGTCCAATGGTTCGGGCTGTTCCTTGATATATCACTGTCAGTCACCTTTGAGTTATATATTATATTAACAACTGAAGTTAGCTAAAATTGAGTTTCTCGAAGCCGACCACTATTTATGTACTATGTATTTTGAGACTATGCAATTTTGTCGCGTTCGCGATTCACTTTCACTTTTGTTGAGTTTCAGAACGCGATATTAGATCCTCCAACGCGCACGCGAATTTGAACTTTATGCAGCGGTAATAAATTACAAATTGACTCTCCATTTTATTTAGAAAACGTTTGTATGGGAAATAGAAAAATGCTGTTTTGAGGATTTTCCCGGCAATTATTCGAATTTTTCTCACCTTTTAAATCTTCCCTAGACCTCCACGAATAATTCAAGACCAAGATAAGATAAATCCGTTCAGCCGTTCTCGAGTTTTAGCGAGACTAACGAACAGCAATTCATTTTTATATATATAGATTTAGTTGAATATTCAACGCTGTCACTTCACGGTGTTGCTCTCTTTTATTAAATGTAACGATTTTGAACCTTAATACAATGGGTGATTGTTAAAGGGAAATTTATTGTTTTTTTATGCTTAAAATTGCATTTATAGAATGAAGGGGTGAGAATTGATATGTTAAGGGTAAATGTTCGATTGTGTTTGTAATCGTAATTTTATTGCTGGTTTTACTGTAACGTAGCTGGATAAAAGATTTAACAGAAGTGTTCAATCAAAATGTTTACCTATATAAGATACTGCAATACGACTTGCAATTTATATTTTTTTTTTAATAAATTTTAATTTTCAAAATAGATTTTTACTATTCTTTGCGATACGCAACATAGGTTATAACGCGTGCAAACATAAGCCTGTATTTTCTAATAATTATTTAAATGAATATTCCGTGTATGTTCAGTTCTTATAAAAATATAATGAATGACATTACTAACCGTTTTCATTAGTGTTGAGCCAACGGTAGGACGGTCGCGGCTGCTGCTTGGAGCGCATCTCTAGTCGCTCCACCGTGCAGCTGACTCACTCGCTCTCATCTGAAAACAAAATCAATTTTAAAAGAAACCTTTTAACGGAAATCTGTTGGTAAATAAACAAATATTTACCATACAAATATATAAATTAATATGTATACATACAACATTTGACTTGATTCAATAATAAAATGTTCGTCAACGTTAAATTGATTTGGAAAGCGGCACCATAGACCACAAACTCGCGTCGATCACAAATACTAATCGGAATTTTTCTCTCTTCGACACCGATGAGTTCTCGTAACCAATGACTAACAAGGAATCCGACGGTGAAACACTGAAATGTACTTAAAAAAACCATATTCAATAAATTAAAAAAACCAACCGTCATTAATATGAGGCAAGACACGGCAAGATATCGGAAACAATGTTGTATCTGCGGCCGTATAACTTGAAATCGGCCCTATATCACAGTATTAAGGATTATAGTGACGGCAAACACCCGTGGTTTATTATAAAGAAAAATCTCAGAACTCGGACGATATGTCACAGAATTTATGAGAGCCAAGCGTCGCCGGGTGACGTGTTTCGAGTGATTCGAATAACCCCCTTGTAATAAATTCGATATCAAACACACAATGTCGTAATGTGATACATTGACGTGCGATGCGGTGATAGCAAGCCCGATTTATGACGGACATCGTTCCGATAAAGTCTGTACGTTTTTTGATTAATATTGTTTTGTTTATAACAAGAACATTGACAATAAGTTGATGCTCGGATGCGCTGTGGGCGGACTGCTTTATGGTCTCCGGTAAGGACAAAATTGTTTATGATTTTTTTCCTTCAATTTTATTATACCGTGTGACGTGAAAGGAATACCATCAATACGATAAATGATTGTCTGTGATACGTCCGATCGGTTTACATAAAAAACGAAGCGCGGCTGAAACATACTTGCGATTAATATTAAATCAAGCTCTTACCCACAACGATAACTCGGAGGCTGCCTCCTCCATTACACGACGCGATTACACTAACCGAACGCGACGCGATACGTAACGAGCGATCAACTTAAAACAATAATTAAAAACGTCAAAAAACCACTTTTCCAAACGGCGATCTCAATACGTCGATACCATAAACCAATTTAAACTCCATAATGCGGGGAGTGTATATTTTTTTCAATCTTTAACAAAAAAATTAACGCGTCTTGTCTTAACGATTATTGGGCCGGTGGCTCACCGGGCGACTTCAAACGGGACACACGGACGGACAACGCTAAAGGCTTGTAAATCAGTCACGCTAATAGTTGGAAACACACGGGCGCGAGTTGCGAGCGCGTCGACCTCGCCCGCCACTAATAAAACGATCGTGTTCACTTTTCAAATAATAATCTGGAAACATTAATTTTTTACGAGTTAAATTTAGTTTGTTATGCGGTATCTTGAAATGATAGCGTCTTAAAGTGTTTTGAATATATTAATATTTCTGTTGTTAAATTTTATTACAATAGCCGCGACAGTGTTTGGGCAACGACATAAAATTACATTATTAATTTGATCGTTTCGGTTGGAAACCATTATTTTGATGACATATGAGATGTGTCGAGACGCTATCTTTGCAGTAAAAGCCTGATTATAATGTCATAAACTTAAGCAAAATCCTTTCAGACAAAATTAAATAATTATTTGTGGCGAAACTTGGTTTTACCGTCTCAGAACTACTCAACCTGGCTTAATCGATTAATTCAATATTCTAAGACATTAAATCCGTCTAATACAAGGTATAATAAATCAATCAAACATCTCAGCATATGAATTAGTCTCCTACATAATCTCGTACATAACTACAGAAATTCCATTTATAAGTCAATTAATTTTTCAAAGCGATCAAGGCGATTGCAATTTATAACAATTTTTCACCGACGCTCACCTGCAACCTATGAGTAACCTTGCATTGTGATGCATGTATGTAGTAATTGAGTTTTCACGTAGGCGCTGCATGATTTATGACAGTAATTTATATGTTTCCATAACACTTGTATGGAACGCGTGAGATATGCGCCAAGATTCATCAGACGACAAAAAATATTATGTTTATTATCAACGTTTGTCAGGCAATTTATTCGCATTGGTTATTTGCCGGACTGGAATTAAATGAGCGATGCAACCGCCACACGATTATATCGCAAATGCCTTGAGACGCGTATAGCTTCTGTTAATTGGTAACTATTATAAACCTACGGCTTATAATGTCATAGTTCAACAACAAATTTACTATTTTAGGTAAAATTTGGCATGATTAATAAAATAATTTAAAGGTAACTCTGTAAAAAAATAATAATTTCGTATTTTTTTCTTTGTTTCGTATGGAATGAGTGAAGAATATGACCTTTCAAGTTGAAGTAATTCGCATAAAAAGAAATTGCATTTCGTACAGAAGTACACAGCACTTACAAACAAGATATACATAAAACCACTGTTTACATAAACATATGTCACGTCCACATAAACCGCTGGTACTTTTTTAATAAATACCCACACGCCGACTAAGGCGGCAATTAACGAAACCATATCGACTGCACATTACCATCTCGGAATAACTATCAGCTCCTGTCATACACTAAACTTTTATGATACAGTAAATTCATACGTAACTGTGCGAGAAAAATGCGAGCGGGCGAATGACGGGACATATCGGCGGCCGGGCGCGTTTACGAGCGGGCGCGTCGACAGAAAACCGCCCTGTATGTTTCCACTTTTATTGTGTTAATAAAGAATCGTCGCCTTGATAAACTTCAAGGGCATCACCATAAACTGTGTAGTATAGTGTTATTGGTTGCTCGATTTACCCTTTTTTTTCTTTCCTTACAAGCTGCAGACAATTTATTAAGTGGTCTGACAGAGAACGTTTTGTTCTGTTTCTTTGACTTTGATTAAAATTATATGATTTGAAGTGGGTATTAATTGATCGTAAACGGACGTCGGAATTTCCAATATTATTCTAGTGTATATTTGGTATATAATTGCATTCCTTAATGTCAACGATATACATACAATACATAATATTATGTTCACACTATTATACTCATGATGTGATGGGGATTTTGGGGCGAACCTGCAGCCATAATAGACCCAAATTTATTCATGAAAATTAGAAATAATATTTGGTAAAAACAGCAAGGTACAAAAAGAGTTAATAATATGTTCGTCCTAAGCTCGTATGACATGACAAAACCTTTTAATTGAAATAAATATCATTTATTCTTTTTAAAGTTCTGGGTCATTGATTAGGTGCAATGTTAATACAAGTCTACAGGAAATGAGAATTTTCGGGAATCAAAATTAGTGTATGTTTCACTGGGGCCCTGAGGTCTACGCAAAAAATCAAGTTAAAACATTACCTATTCCGTTGCTGCTAAGACAAACTAACACGTGCAAATTTATATTCAATTTAGTCTGAGCTAACTTCTAGTGTTTGGTTAATGTATAATGTCAAATTAGCATTTGTACATAAAGTATGCAACAAATATATTTGCTAATCGTTATGTTTTGTCGCGAAAACAAACAGATTATATTTCGAAGTTCCTTATTCGTATACAAATTCTAGCTTACTGTTTATTTTGTATACATGACATTTGACTGATAATTTGATAGTAATAACATGATACGAAATTTCTTGATTGTGGAAAGAAAAATAGTGGTTTCATCAGCTTTCTGCAAGTGTGTTAAATGTCCATCGGTAATCGCACATAAAACTAAAGTCCATAAAAATAAAGTTGTGTTTCGTAAAAAAAATACGGAAGGCTATGCTGATCTGATATTTGTATACATGTGTTTCGACATTCTAAGTCATGATTCCGCATCACATCCGTTATGGAACTTCTTATTTAGAGACAAGATAAAAAAATATGTAAATTGCATGACTTGAAATTTGCACCGGTACCATTAAACATGCTACAATGACATGACTACAATCGAAATTAAACCAAAATAGAATTTTTCCAAAGCGTGTCAGAAGTGGAGCGTCACTGCGCAGTGGGCAGGTGCCTTATACGAAAGCCATATCGGCTGTCAAAACTTGTAAAATATCGTCGTGCGACGCAGGAGCCGCGGGCGTCTAGCGTCCCTCACAAAGATATCGCCAAGATTTATTCACCAGTCTACAATGGGGAATGTTTTAATTCTTTTCATGTGATAGATTTATGTCGGGATGCGAGGCCAGCAGATGATAACGAACCACCCTTCGACGCGGACGCATCAGGATTCACGCACATGCGCTACTGCCATTAGATCTAGCGATTGGCTGTAGTCACTGTGGAATCGTAGCTTACATCTTACAGTCAGACATGGTAAAAAAATCCTCGTTGATATCGAAAATCATCAAAAATGTGTTTATTATTGACTGTTGGTAGGTATCTTACATGTGAGAATCCGCCTGGGTAATCACCGCATGTCTATTTCTGGCGCCTAGTAGCAGTGTGAAGAAAAGTGTAGCCAGTGTAACTACTACTGCCCATAATAAATCTCACGTCTGAGGATGGCGAGCGCAGTGGAATACCAAACAATACTTTGTAATTCAAGGTGTTAGACTTGGGATGGTGTTTCTACTGTTTATGAACAGTCGTATCGCTTACCATTAGGCGAACGGCAAGCTCGTCTCGTCATTCAAAGCAATCAAAATAAAGAAAATCCTACAGTATACTTAAAATTTTAACATAAAGAATTGTCGACATCGCTTCTCTATGTTAGTCACGTGTTTAACTATACAACAAAGCTCTTGTAAGGAGTATGCTGCGATTGCGCACCACGATAGCAGTTCATGCGCGACATGCCTTAGATTTAATATGTAAATCTAGATGAATGGCGATTATAAGTATCTGTTGAAATGTGAATAATATTCGCATTTAATTTGTTATAGTTAGACGATATGCAAGACTCCATATTAGATAACGGTTGTATGCAAACAATGACTCATATTAGCAATAGTGTCAACCATCTTTACAAATGTTATTTGTAAGTTTGTGAAACTAATTCCGGCAATTCTTGAATCCCTAAAGATCACAGGTTATGGATACACACTGTATAAAAGTAATCAAGTGAAAACGAAAGGCCTACGTTCACCAGTTGATTTCATGTTAATGATGATTATGAATATAAAATAATTAAAATAATTATTGGAATCGTTTTATTGTTCTAGTGATTAACCTCTACAAAACAACGTTACCTTATTAGTCGTTATTTTGAATGTGCATAAATCTTAGACAGCTGTTGATGAAATTGGAAATTCCAATATTTTTAATGACGTGTTGATTTATTTCTCGTTTTTTAATAATTAACTAAATGCAAGATGCCATAATATTATGCAACACAACATCTTACCAATAAATCAAAACACTCGATGACATTTGGTATTTTTTTTGATAAATTATTAATTTTAACATGACATGTTTATATTTGTGTTACTGGTCTGGCGATTGCGTAGATTTGAGATCTGACATCAGGTGTTCGATTCCCAGGTCGACCAATTAAGTATTTTTAATAATTATTCCTTGGTCAGGAATGAAAAATGCGCCTAATATGACAATAGATTTATTTTTAGCTCAGACGAAGTATTTCGCTCTATAAGCTGTTGATAATATCTTTACAAGTTACACTTCTGCCTACCCTTTTGACAACAGGCGAAATATTTCTATAGTTCTTAATTCTGACAAAAGAAAAACTAAATATTTGACTTTGTCTTCAATATTAGTTAAACACATTCGATTTGGTAGTCGTCAGTTGTTATTATAATCAACGCAGCGTGAGAGAAAGTTCGATTCTCGGAAAGGGCACTTTGTCCTAAACGTTCCGGGATATGTATTGTTTATGTTGTGCAAATTGTTGCGTATTTTTGTCCTTCTTTTGATACTATCTTTTGTCTATTCAAGAAAGGTACGGACGGACGAATTACTGTTTGTTATATTTAAGTGTAAGGTTTTCAGATAAAGTTAAATTATAAAGACATCAAAATACTTTGGGAAATTTATATCATTATGTACTTTTCAATAACGGATACACGACCTCCAAATCAAAAACCTTGAAAGATACCAAAACTCATACAAAAACAACTTTAACAAAACATTATAATTTCCCTATCAGATCGGTCCCACCGCTGGGCTTCCGTGACCCGTCCGTCATTACGGTGACGTCATTAACCATCCGTATCGCCAAACAGGCCCCAGCGTGACATATTTATTGACCCATAAATCCCACTTGTCATACTGCATTTAATTATTATCTACTATTTTTGTGTGATTTATGACGGACGCCCCAATTGTTTCTGACCGCTGGGGGCGCGGGAGGGGGAACGGGGAGCGCGCGGGGGCGAGCGGCACTAATTAAACATTTAATACTTCTGGGTATTATTATTTTTGGTAATTTCAGTGTTATAAAGAGATAAATAAAGTTTAAAATGCTTTTGACGCGAATAGTAATTACGTAGAACGCCATGTGACAGACTATAAATTAAAAGAATTAAAAGTGTATTTTTTTTATTAATTAGGAGACGAACACATCAGTATCTAAAATATAATATGAAATAAAAAACGTGTAACTGATAATGGTTTGCAACATCTGTCAACATAATAAACCGTCACACAAAATTTAGCATAAAGAAAATCTGAACGCAAATTAAAAAAAAAAACTCAACCCGAAAGTCTTAAATCAACGGCTCAAACGGCTCAAGTTGAACAAGCGACGCCCCTGGTGTCGACTTTCCATAATGCGTGAATTGTGAAAGAAATGTCATAAATCTGTCAAAAGTGACGCGCCACTCTGAGTTATGCGCGCAGCGGTGAGTGATTTGTGAACGGTGCATCGCATGAGAACCTTCACAATTACCGGTACACTCGGTTTAATTCGTACGTACAGCGGTAAATAGAGCTTGAAATGATATTCAAGAGTTAAACGTCACGTGTCAAACTCTGTTCGAAATTTAAATAAATGTAATTTTTAAATAGTTCTATATTCAAATTCCAAGTTTTTTTTTTTTTAAATTCCTTAGACTATTATTGCATAGGACTAGACAGTACGTATACCAAAGGGCTATATAATATATTATATACTTTCTAAATGAAGTATACCGTAAAAGTATGACAGAATTTATAGAGTAGGTATAAAATGCATACATGATTTAATATTCAAATATTTATAAAAGTATAAATCCCCGAAATTAATATCTTTAACAAAATGAATATTTGAAATCATAAAATCTCTTTCGTTTCCTTTTTACTATATTAGAATAGTCATAACGCGTTACAAATCAAACGACATCCTAATGCTATAATTATTATCCATGATATTGATAGCATTATGCAATATGACGTCATATTATACAAAGCACAGGCTTCTAATAAATAAATTAAAATTTTCTTTCAAGTAACAAGATCGAATCAGCGTCCTTCAGACTCATCTGACCATACCACTCTCCACTAAGCCGTCGCATTTGTCAATAAAGAACACAGTTCTCGAGTAAATTCATAACTGCAACTTCAAAGAGCGATCAATAAACGCCACAATACCTTTTTAAAAACAAAACTGTCATCGCATACTATTCGTGTAAAATAAAAGCGTATCCTTAGTAAGCAGGCCAGCGTGACGTCACCGGCCGCCATTTTGAATTCATACATAATTTGACGCGGCGACGGCTTTGACAGACGACATTTAATTACCGACCTCTCATTACCTGGATATTGGCGGATATTGATATACATGCATTTATAGTGTACGACACGACTGCCATACGATTATGTGCTGTATGTCGATGGAATAGAGATGTCACTTGTTATGGAAGTCAGGGCGGTAGAATGTTTTAGAATGTCCGATACAGTGTGTTCACTTGGACGAAATGTTGTGAAATTTTTAATTATGTTCACTCGATATTCGTTTATGAGATAATATCTAGAATACATTTCATTAAACAGACGCCAAGTTTTTAGAAATCTCAATAAATTAGCTACTTAATATTTATGTTTAAAATCAACTTAGTCATAGGTAAATCCCTAAGCCTTATACGTTAGTGCGTTCATTTACCTTCCTCGTTCTAACATAAAATTATTGATATCGTTCAGAGAAAGGCGTAGTAGGAAAATGCTTGATAATTTTATGACACACTTATTTGGTTTACTAGAAGTGGAATCTGATGGCAAGGAATTTCCATCTTTAAACCCTCGCTATATCTTGTTTTATATCTTATGTATAGTGACCGCTTACGCAGTGCCACTCTTATTTTGGATACGATTATGTCGTTTTTTTTATTTTGAAGAAATTGCGTCAGGCCATTGAAACCAGTTCAATATATTGCTAGATCTTATTAACAACTTATATGACTACCTCTTTCACCTTTCTCTCACATTAATTAGGTAGATTTGTGTCCTTTAGCGCGACGATTAATTCCTTACTATACGACAAAAGTCGTCCCCTATAAATCCCCTGTCCACGTCACAACGTTTCGTTAAAAACGTGCAGTTTATTCAGTCCAACGAAGTTTATTAATAAAAGCTTTAATTAAGATGTCGCGTGTCCTCACTGATTAATTTGAGTGATCACTTCATCATTTGCTTCATTAAATATATATCAAAACGAACTGACACGATGAAATATTAAATTTTAAGTACATATTTTGTTTACTTATTGTATGATGGGTGATACCATCAACTTGTCTAACCTGCTAAAGTGCACTGTATTTTCTGGGACGAAGGTAGTATTCTAAATGAATAATGAAAATCAAATAATAATATTAGGTGTTTGGGGCATTTAGAAAGGATGATAGGAGACTGACAGAGAAGATTAATAGCGAATGTGGATGGAAGAGCCGCACCGAACCTTCGAACATTCTTAGTAAAACTGGTCAAAAGTACCCTAAACCGACGGGAATGCATGAAAAGATTGATGAAGGTGGAGAAAACGGGAGTGGAGGAAGTGGCAATCCATAGCCTCTGCCTACCCCTATGTGATTGAAGCGTGATACTATATATGTATGTAAATAATAATATATCCAATGCGTTGTCATTCAGTAGGTATTAAAAGTAGATATCATTGTAGATGTTTCGATGTATACTCCAATCGCATAAGAGAATAAAATGACAACGCAAAGCATGCCAGGCAGAGGTCAACAAAGCAAAACTATATATTTTAGTTTCTAGTTTTGTTGTCTAGCGACGGTCGCGTGTTGTATCTATATAAATCCACGGACACTCGATCGATAGTAACACGAAGTCATAATTTCATATTTAATTATATTATGTAGCGTGGAAAGGATGAAGTATCGGGTGTAGGCAGAACTCTAAGCTGTTCATGACAGGTACTTGTCTTTGCGAGATCGTATTTGTAAGCTTTCATCTATTTTGTATTATAATGTAATTTCTTTACAATAAATAAGTGGTACACTGTCTTTAATAGTTGATACAATGAAATCAAGTATATGAACTATAGTGACATTGACGCCATATCTTGACGGCCCTTTTTACTGAAGTCAGCCACAAAAAATAGTTGTATAAATCTAAATATTATTACTAAAGATTTTAAATGAATCTGAAGGTCTTTGGAACTACTGAAAATATATCGAAAATTTTCTTACTAATGGAAAGCTGAACTGTACCATAATCTTATTTATAATGTTAACTTATTCCAGAAAAGCTTCTAAGCCAAGTCAAGATCAAAACTAACAAAACATCCTTCAGACATCTTACATTCCAAGTTATCAGTGATACCATGACGGATAACATAAAAGCTTATTTTGTCCCGCTCCACTTTTGGTTCCAACGACGGCCGTCCATAAAACATAATGGCCGATCGTAAATATGAGGCGCAATGGACTCGCAACACCGAGGGACTCACGTCTCACAAACTGGCGCTGTAATGGACCTTGACATAATTCTTATCCGCAACTTATGTGTTGTTATGAAGATTGAAGTTTGATAAACGACATTACTGTGTGCAGTTGTTTGTAAATAAAAATTACGTTTATATAGGCTAGATGTCAGATATGTGGAAAGGACAAAGGGAAGTGGAGATTTGAAGTTGATTTTCCGTGATATTAAATGCTCCAGGCTACGGACTTATTAAAATTATTATTTTTAGCTGGGAAGGTATGGATAGAATTATCTGTAAGGATGTTGAATATACCTCGGCGAGCGTGACAAAATCGATGAAATGTGTGTTATCACAGTTGGCAGTTATTTCCTTCCTTCGAAATAGGTACTGGATCTACCACGATATCGGACATGTTTAATTTCATGGGCAGTCTTATCCTAACCTATACAAAATTGACCTGAACATCGAACCAAGAACACTACCACGAACCCAACAAAGCTCACCTACAAATATTTCCAGTTCAATATTAGGCATTGCTACGTAACTATTATCACGTAATAGGTAGGCAACAGGCACTCGTCACGTCACCAACACTCGTGTTCAGGTAATGGCCAGTGTTTTGACACGTCAAGCACTCCGCGTGATTGGCCCTCGAACAGCGTGACAAAACCAACTAGTTTTATAAAGTGGGCTTAATTTAAATCCGTAATTAGGTGGATGATGAGATAGCGTAATTAACCGTGAGTGCAAGTTCGATTATCAAGGCTACTGTTTTTTGGGAAACCTGTTAATTTAATTATTTTTTATCCGTATATTAACGTGAAAATTAGGTAAATCTTTTCATTTGTTTGAACGCGCCATTGCTTGTAATTATTCCTTCTAAAAAAATATTACACTTAGTACATTATTTCTGAGACCCACATATTATCTATCAGACCTCAACCCGGGAGACGCTGCGAGCAGAAACTAGTCTATACGCTACAATGTGAAGTGAAATTGCTGTAACAGATTGGTGCAGGGATCCTGGCTCGACATCAGCGACTTTCACACCCAGCCGACCTGTTCTACGCACTGAATATACATGCAGACGTGACAGGCGATGAGTTTGTGCCTAACTTGTGAATAGAAACTATCAAGCAAAGAAAAAAATAGGTAATAGAATTTTAAATCTGTCCCATCTTACTACAAGCTTTATACCTTGTCTACAGGTCTTCAGTAGATTGTGTAGATGTCGTTCTATTCAATCTTTCTTTGTTAAGTTTGCTCTAACAATGACTACAAGGCACTTATGGTCACTTAAATAAGGTACAAATTTAACGACCAGGAGAGTTTTTCTCACTAATAATTATTTATTTATTTAAACTTTATATTATAATGTAGACATTCTCTCAACTTTGGGTGATATAAGCATGAGAATGTGGGTGTATAGACAATCTGTAATTGTATAAAACTTATAATATTAAAACATAATTATTTCCTTACATTAATTATTATATCATCTTACTATCTACACAGGTTGATTCTGGATCAAATTATTGATGAGTTATCAATACGCGACTGAGCAACTTAATGAAAGTCAAGTTATAAGTTGGGCTATAATTCCCATGACCGATTGTGTAAGAGAACAGTCCAGCTTGACTGACAAAATAACTACAATAAACATAACATTTCAGAACACGAGGTAATCTGAAATATCGATATTAAATATATAACAAATAGACGTTTGAAACAATAACTGTCTACATTCTCAATAAAATTGGACAAAAACAAACACCGAGTAGTTTAAATGCAAAGGAATTACCTATCTACAGCCTACTCTAATGCCTACGCATAACCACTTTAGCTTCAAAATGAGATGAGGTAAAATCAACCTTATTACTTCGTGTTAAGGATGATGTGGGAAAAACGATGGCAAGCGGCGAAATTATGATGGATGCTGTCGGTGAGGCTAATAAGCACTGATTTCACACTCACGATCTCGCGATTCAGGTACTTTTTGTGGTGCTCTTTAACTTGATCCCATAATAGGACATCGTTTACTAAGGTGGGTCTCGCATCAAGAATCTAAAGTATAACCACTTTATCAACTTCTGCCACCAAGATGTATGGAATATTGGAAAGTTTTCATTTAGTGAACAATGTCTACTGTTATCACTAAACTTGAAGGAAAAACCTGTCTATTCTTTTGATATATTTTCAAGTTTCCAAAAAAAAATTACATGACTATACAGAATTTATATTATTTAACTTGGAACGCACAAACCAAACCCTGCTTTGAAATAATTATCCTAACATTAAATAAACCACTTGCTCGTTTCTAATAATGAATAGAAATAAACACAGACTCGTTAGAGTAATACAATTAGCTTTCTCAGATTCGCCATTTCTACCAAACATAGACGTAACAATCCAATCAGTCGATCGCATTAAGAATTGCATTAACCAACAATTTTCATACAAATCTATATCCAAATCAATCCGAAACTCAGTGTCATATTTCCGTCCCGTCCAACAATCGATTCCCCGCGGCGCGTCTCATATCAGCATCCATTAAAGCAAATTGAAAGCATCGGATCTACATAAAATGCGCATACGCATCGTACCACTCACACGGTCACAGCGTCCCATAAATTGTGCAGGTAATGAGCTGGGATGAGACTGTTATAGCTCCGCGAATTCTCAGCACGGTAGGCATGTCCATCTCGGGCTGGGATTAAAGTAAAATGAGTAACAATTGATGAACAATGTGATGCTCAGAGGCGAGCATTGGTAACTTGAGGAGGAAAAGTTTGAAGGTTTTCCACCATCGTTATATCATGCAAAAACTAATTCTCGATTAATAATCGTTTTAGAACGAGAAAAACAATGACTCGAATTTAATAATGCACTCATTGCTACACTTTTTAATACTATGATAACAACCAAAATTTACATGTTATCTTTCATCATTTTCAGTGAAAGTATTCCTTCTTACGGTACCTTCATTATAATATCGCAAAACTCTATTTTTCTCTATGATTTTGCAATAGTCATGACAATAATAAGTTTCTACTAGATATAAATCTTAATCATGTTTTAAATATGTTTGCATGTTTGTAAGGCTATGCTGTATGTAACAGTGGAGTAAATTTGAATGGAAGACACTTAAATATATAGATAGACGATTTCCTGCTTTTATATATGGTCAACATTTTATTCGGCCAATGTATAGTGCTATAGCTACATTCTTGATCGGGATCTCGGAAAGCTATAGCATACATAAACATTGCTAGGTCTAAATGAGCAGCAACAATGCAAGGAATCTGTCAGATATAGACTGTAATCCTCGGATCAGGGCCGCAGCGCGACAAGTTACCACCGCGACACAAATCAGACCGACGGACAAATTGTCCAGCCATACCGCTCGTGACGACTGCAATGTATGTATCAGTGATCGACGAATTTAAATATTATATATTAATATTTAATTTCGTTTAAACTTGGTCAAACGACATGAATGGCGATGACAAAGATTTAAACCGACTGACCTATCGTGACGTCACGGTCTAAACTGCTGATGACAAATTTCAGGTTTACGAAAAACAGTTTTGTTTGCTACAGTTTGTGATACTTACTGCGACATTTCTTAGTTTCCTTTTTAATACGTCTGAATGATGAGACAAGAATACTCACCTTGATAAATTTACATGACCATAAGTCCATAATATAAAATAATATTGTAAGGCGAACAGAACCTTCTCGTTCTTTTAAAATCGATTACGAAATTATAAAGTACAAACTGCGTTGTGCACCTTGATTTGTCATGTGCAGCAATCATACTCTATACTAATATATAAATCTAAAGAGTTTGTTTGTTTGAACACGCTAATCTCAAATACTACTAAACCGACTTTGATTTTTTTTTTCATTGATAAAAAGCTACATTATATTTATCCTGGAAAAACTTTTTCACGCGGACGGAGCCGCAGACAAAAGCTAGTGTAGATATAATATTAACACAAATAAATTCAATATCAATCATAGTCTATGTCACGACATTTTCTTTATTAATTGGAAGTTTCTCGAATTATAAAATAAATTGAGACGTGTCTTTTTTATCTGGACATTGATTAGTGATTGTGTAAAGGAAACGTCGAAATAAGATGTTATTTTTCGACATGTTTGGTCATTTATTGTTACATCCAGGTTGTTATTTATTCTGAGCTAGCCTAACTTGATCAATTCATTTGTGATATCATTTTGACTTGTAATTTATTAAACAAAGACACAGCTTACGAATTAAGATTTAAAAACCCGGATATTTTTAAAAACATCCTCGAACATGTTGCGTGCGATAAGCGAAACAAAATTGCGACAAGTAGCATAGTTCCAGCAATATATATTTTTGTACATGCTCAGCAAAGAGATCCCACTGCCCCTGGTGGTAAGTGGAGTTGGTTCCAATAGAATGTCGACTGATGAGAGACGATAATCCCTCGACAGTCGACATTATTATGCCGGCCTGTTGGAACCAGATATACACAGGCTGATCCCGGAATGCGTCACACGTACGTAGGCCACTATGACGGGTTTTTACACCTTGTACGGTAGTCGCCCAGTGGATCAGAGTGTATGCGGTTTCAAACAGGAGATGTAATAGTGTCGATTTATGAAGTAATCAGCTTTCGTCAGTGGACTCTATCTGGACTCCACTCCACTTTCTTAGTAAATTAACATTAAATATCCGTCAAATTAGATCACGATATATGCAGCAAAGCAGAAAATGGATAACCATTAAACAAGTCATCTTCAAATGTTAATAGCGAATTAAAATTTGGCAAACTGCTCAATTCATTAGTTATTCATTTTGCAGAAATGAAGATATATCTTTGGAATCAGCTATTATTTAAAGGAAATGACAAACACGTTGGAACTAATAAATGATCTATTCATATTTGGCTTTATAGCCAAGTTGAGCAGCTATTTGGACTGCATATTAATCTTTTTAATTGAATCACCAGTAATAGAAAAGTGGTCGTTTTAAATAGCATTGCATTTTATAATTTACGTTGCAGTCCAAATATAATATTGACCAACGAGTGACGTAAGTTATTCGATTTGTACGAATGAATGACAATCATGCCGCTTGATATACAGTAACATTGGTCAGTCAACGCCATCCAAAACTTTCAATATTTGCTGGGTAGTTCTGCACTCATCACCTTGATATAAGACATTGACCCATTGCTGCACGCTGCTCGACGACAGAAATAGACAAAGCAGATATAAAGACTGATTCCCACACACACGATCTACCTGGTAAACAACTTTGTGACGTCATTTTCAAAGTATACAAACGCTCTAAGTTTAGAAAGTGTTGGTCGTCTCGTATGACATCGACTCGCCCTCACGAGCAGCACAAACATTTGAACTCCTGAACCACAATCCCACACTAGAATCAATCTCAATATCGGGAACTATCATCACTTAGCACTAATCTTCGCGGACTGATTTACAACTGTACAAAAGGAAAAAGTTGTAAAAGTTGACTGCCCTGCGCTGTCACCGTCGCTTGCGAACAATTGAGATTCATGTCCATCAGCCGCGCTCCACTGATTCATCTCGTTAATATCGCACGCTTCGTCTGTTTATCATACTTGTATTGATGGGCATTTTGACTCCGCCAGATTGATATGGGATTCTTTTGTGAACATGATGACGAGAGTCGAAAGAGCAAGCCTAGTGGTTGATTGTGGGTACTCCAAAATCTTTAGTAAAATATGATGGAGCTGCATTGTGCTGTTTTAATAAATACCTTAATCAGTAGAAGATAATGTAGATTTCTATTAAAGCTGATATTTAGGTATCAGATAAAACTTATATCTAGGATAAAATACAATATGAACTAATTAATTCTAAGTTTGTAGTGATAAAATTGACAATCAATGATGTTACTATTATGTTGTCAAGTTATAATTTATTTCATGGGAAACGTTTGTGGGACGATAAGAAATTAGACCTCAATAAAAAAAACCGCTGATCCGATGACATTCGCAGGAGCGCCGGTGGACGCTGGATGAGGAGAGCGGAGGACCGAGCAACGTGGCACGCTCTAGGGGAGGCCTATGTTCAGCAGTGGACAGTTGTAGGCTGATGAGATGAGATGAGAAAAAAAAGTAGCAGTCCTAGGTCAACGTGATTAAATTAAAAAAACAACTACTGTTTAATTTTGCCTAGCTACTACCACTGGCCACAACGTCTTTCAAATCAGAAGTCGACAGTACTTTAACACTGCTTGACGGCTAAGTTATATTATAGTGAAATCAAGCAAAATGATAGTCTTATGTCACAGAGTAAACAGTGCAGCAATTTCTTTTGTGTTATGGGAAGCAAACGAGCATACGGTTCAATTGATGGTAAGTGATCACTACCGCTCAATAACATCTACAATACCAGGAAGCATAGAGTTGCCGGTCTTTAAAATCTTTAATTTAATTAAAGATTACTTTTAATAAGTTCCCGGTTTTTTAATTGCCATCAAAATATTTAAACCAATTTTTCTTCCCAACATTAGTGCTAGCATTCAAGACCAAAACGAGCCGCGGTTTGACGACACATAAAACTTAATATGTACAGGTGCGTTTCATTTTATGTCTTAAGTCAATGATCATTAATACAGTTGACATAAAACTTAAGCTGTTGATTTGCTGATGGAAAGAACTTGTCTGATGAGGCGTTTATTTTTATTGTGTTATAGAGCTGATGATTGGCTGAACGATAACTATAGTGGCGATGTAATGGTTTTCTGTTTGTTAGTACTGTTACTGATATTTTGTAGATAAGCTGGTATTTTGTGTCATGTGTTAATGTGTTACCAATAATGTAAAATATTCTAAAACTGTGAATAGCTATATTGATAAGGTACTCACAAAAGGTATATATAAATCATATGTAACTAATCATATCTAAAAGACAGAAGATAAAGTATGTAATTAATTTCTGTAGATCAATATCATTAACACAGTTATCCGATCAATAAGTTATAGACAAATCCAGATACATCACCGTAGACTACACAAAAGTCGACAAAACTAAATTTAGCCCAATGTCTTACATACTATGAGGCCCTGAATTTATTGTATTCAATTACTATGTCCAGGGTTAAATAATAAAAATATCGAATACTAAATTAAATTCCGAACTACAGCATAAATTCCACCCACAACACAAACATATAAAGTGGGAGATTTTTATCGACGCAAAATACGGTAATGCGAGCGAAGTCGCGGCTCAATCATAACTCAGCTGGTAATGTCGGTGACGAACTCGCCTGATGGGACGGGTTAGGGCTGGCACTTGATAGTAAAATATCGACTGGATAGGAAAATTCAACGTACTTTCTAGGGTAAGATAATCTGGTGTAGTCTAAAAAAGGATTTTATTTTTTATATATTTGGGTCACGAAAATATTATAAAGGTATATCTTTTACATAAGAGAATTTGGTATTTTAATAACATCATTTATTACCGTCAAAAGTTGATGAATATTTAAAGAAGACAATCCGGGCTCATATTCCAAGAGAAGCTAAATATTTTACCTTCACGCTATTTTCTCTATCTATACAAAGGTACAAGCATGACTGTTGTTAAACCTTACTTTCTTAAAACATTTTGACTCACTGTTTACTAAAAAAATTAAACGCGACAACCCTATCCGCAATGAAATTAAACGACAATAAAATTTTAACAGCCGTCCCTTGTACATAAGGTGGCGGATTTAGCCGGCACTTGCCTCAGTCCCACCGGCCGTTTACTGCGAATATGATCTGGCTATACTCGTTTGGCGAATACTAGATGTCAAATGACAAGTGGGTATAGTTTAACAATGTGAAACATTGACATGGAGGTTGCAGCTTCAAATCCACCCATCGCAGTATTAGATCAAGCAGTAGTTGCATATATCAATTGTTTAATCATCACGGCAAAATAAATAATACTAACAAAAATCTCATCGTTCCAAATTTAAAAAAGGAACAACTAATCTAGATCTCCGCAAAATGCATCCGTCAAGAGCAAGGGTTGAGACGATTAGTATCGATGCGATGACGAGCGCACAATCGATATCGCAATCGATTGTCGTATATCGATACGTCGCGGCAGGTACGCCGGCCACTCGATGCCGTCCAAGATAGCTATTTGAAATGCAATTTCTTTCCTTGACAGGTCAGACATCACGTCAGCTTTAGGGTTGTGATTTAAATTGATAATTTGATATTTGAGCATTAATAGTTTTAATAAAGAGGATTGTCAAGTAGGTCTCTTGATAATAAATAACCATGGTTTGCGATGGACTAGAATGGTAATAACTCATAACGCATCGGATATTTGATGTGGCCTAGCATATTATAAGTAATTTTATCTTCAGCGTGCAAGGTTCGACGCAGTAATACCATTGTTTTACAGACAACTAAAGTTATTTTCTTCTTGTATTTCATAAGCGAGTTAACCTAAAAATCCTTCCTTCTCATAAGTTCAACTACGTATAGTGCCTTCAACGTTGTCCACGGACCACGGCGACCCACTTGCACCTACCACCCAACAAAACGACAGCAATCCGACGAATCAAACTGAAACATATGGGGCGCAAATCGATAGCAACGGGCGACACAAAAGATGAAAAAAACAACGCGTCGAAAAAAAAACACAAGAACATAACTCATCGGCGTGAGGAGCGGAGAGGAGGACGGATAGCGGATAGAGGATAGAGGATGGAGGCGGAGGACTAAACGCTCGTTTTTCCACAGCGTATCTTCATATCCGGACGTGGTGCGATGTTTGCTGTTGGCGCGGAGTTAGTGAAACGGGCGCTTCAGAACGGAAAATATTTATTGAAGTGTAAAATATGCATAAATAGATCTGAAATTATTTTGGATTTGTGCACTTAAATTGACTGATATTTGCAATTTTTTAAATTAGATTGATTCTCGAGTCTTTAATTTTTTTAATTCACACACCCATTTATGATTCATATCTGAGGTCATCATTTCGTATTTTATGAATCCGATTATTGACACATAAATTCGCCAAATAATGTTTTGATCTCTTATACGCCAAGTCATTAAACACACATTAAAATATTTCAAACATTAATCAGTTACTTAGGAAATCTACATTCCAAATCGTAAAAACCGAATAATTTCAACTAACCGAACACGTACGCTAAAAATATATTTGAAATAGGAATCTACAAAATCATCTTAAACAATTGATGCGCCTTAATCCACCACCACTCTGTGTTCAAAGCCGCCCCAGACTCCTAAACCATACCATAACCCGCAATCGCGCGTAACGCGGTGGCGCGCGTTGCCCGTTGTCTTCGCATAAAGACGTCGTCTTGACAGGGCGTCGGGACGGCATACACCGCCCACTGCGAAAACCGCCGGCGAAGTTTGAAAGCGGCGCCGGTAACATTTTTTCGTCGTTTAATTACGCCCGAAGACGGGGACCGTGTGGGATTTGTTTTGTGCAATTCCGTCATGCGCGGTGCATTTTGACAATGTTTTCATGATGTTAATTCTTTACTTATATAATCGATAATTATCAGAAAATAAAACATTTATATAGCACTTAGTAAGTAGGAAAAAGAGCAGTTACATTGAGTAGTTAATTCCGAGAAGAAACATAAGTCTATACAATTCTTTTAATACTCGCATACGGCACAATCTAATACTATTTTCGTAGACCGTACGGACTTGCAAACTCAGACCTAGGGCCCACGACGCAACAGCAATCAAAATCAATCAAATCAGTAGCGGTTGGCGCAAATCTAAGGCGACTCAATGCGTGGGAGCGCTCAATTTGCATAGCTTCATTATGCGCGCGCGCATATCAACCGCGCGATACCGACGCCACCGCGATGCGCGGTTTTTTTCCCTTTTATCAGCAATCGTTAATTAAGCCCGTGTGAGGTCCAACGCCTTAATTATAATCGGCTAAGATACTGAATTAGCGGCCACTTTAACGAACCCTGGATATAGTTATCTTCAGATACGAGTCTGAGGTATTAGTCTATCTATTTACTTTAAAGGTTGTGCATGTAGATGCGTCGATACGATTGATTTGCATTCGTATTAAAATGTCGCGACGGTTGGTTTTATGTTGTGCAAATGTCTTGTTTGTTTTGCTGTTAGATGGGTTTCTCGTATGCGGCTGGGTTGTAGTTTAGACTTTAGTCTATTTCTGCCACAAAGTGCAGGGTTATATTCCGGTTAGAAAATAAAAATTGTTATTACTAGGGTGTGCAGAATGTGTGACTAGTTTTTTACGTATGATTTTTTTTATTATAAAAAAAAATTACACTACGGACTTTGGATCCTCTCTCCCCTTTTGTTTTAAAGCCCTGCCAATCACTAAGTAGTTTTATTACCCGACTCCCGCACAATGTATTGTGTACTACAAAAACGAAACCACAATGCGGTAGGTTCGACACCCAAGTTCCACATTGGGGGGCGCGTAAAGGCGCAATTGTATCATTTCGGTAACACAGAGATCGCGTGCGTTGTGATGCAAATGTGGACCACCGTGTCGACCACTCGCCCACTCGCCACCGACCCATCATTTGCAGGATTTCATGAGTTTATATAGAACTAGCTTTTGCCCGCAGCTATACCCGCTAAAAAGTTTTGCCAGCACCAATAATTTCACCAAAAATGGCCCATAACACTCGGGAGTAATGTAGCTTCCTATAATGGAAAAAAAAATTCAAAATTGGTTCAGTAAGTCCGAAGATGACCACCTGCATACAAACTCACAAACTTTTTCTGTTTATAACATTATTATTTGTTGCTACAATTTATTTTTATATTCTATAATCTTCTAGTTAAATAGCCAATGTATGTGTGGCCTTTGAAGTAAAGTAATACTGCCCATAATTACCAACAACACCAAATTATAAATACGAATTAAAGTACAGTAATTAACAAGGCATTCAGATTCGCCGCTGAATATTTGTAATGCACAAAATTATCGTCAATACACTCAATACCTCGAATAAATACAAATGGAATAAGTTTTATAAATACCACCCGGGACATTAAGTTATTTATTTCAATTAGAGTTTGCAAATGTAGCCACCCGCCCCGATGACCATAACTGGGCAGGATGTAAAAAAATATTAGAACTTTGTATAGTCAAACCGTCCAGGTGCGATGGTATTTAGCTGTTTTTTATATGTTAACATTTTATTTACTTTGAATCAGTTAGTAAGTTTTTTGCGATTATGTATTTATTTATATATTTGCCCACAACTTCGTCTAGGTCGATGTCAACAATTCTGAAAAGTCCGAGAGTAAATATGTTAAAATGACGATAACTTTTCCGATATCCAATTTTAATGAAACAAAGCCAATTCTGCTTCTAACTATACTCTGTTGACTCAGATCTACTTGTAAATCTGTTCAGTTGTTTCGGAGAGGTGTAGTACCAAACAAAAGTATTCTCAAATCGCTTATTTGTTTTTTATCACTCTCCTTTATTTCTTTAAATATAATATATTATTAGAAGTACTAGACCGGGTCAGTGTAAGCCCTAACCAGTAGTGTTAAAGAATGGTAATTAAAATAAAAAAAAATATAGCCACTAGCCAGGATCTAAATATTATTAACACGCGAATAAATAAAAAACATATTTTGAATAGTAATAAAATACTTTGTAAAATGAATGTATAATACGTGTTACAAATATATTAATTTTGATCACTAGTAATTACTTTGATGCGACTTGTGTCTGACCAATTTAGTGAAGTAAAGCAATCCTTGTTAATACAACGATCCGTAATTTAGACAAAATATAAAGGATATTATTAGACGAGTGAAATACTGTTTTACTTTTACTGTTCATAACTTTCTAATGAATGCTATTCACAACATTGTCTCGACATACATATTTTTTCTCATCATGTTTACAGTAAGCGTAGGTTTAACGATATGTTGACATAAAACTATAGATGGAATAAAATAAATAAGACGTACTAAAGAATGAAGTTGGAAACAGTTCGGTCAGTAAATACGTTGTAATTATTACATTCATAATAACTAGGTTTTGTCTAAACACCAAATAATATCGTTTTAGTCAGTGTTAGTAACTTCTAGAAGTTAGTTACTGTATCCAAACGCAACTTCCCTAGTGGTTGAGAGTGACAATTGAGGAGACACGCTGTCACTAACGTGTGATACTAGACGCTAGGATCTTTAATTTAAGGTTATCTTATCTTACTTATATTATATAATATTAGTTATATAAATGTAATAGTTTGTAAAAACGTTTAGATGACACAAGCGTCGTGAAAATGGCGCTGTATACCGCTGTAGGAATTTAAAAACTTTTGTAGCGGGCATGCGGACGGAGCCGTAAGCAACACCTAGTTATACAATCCATACAACACAATGAATAAAAATCACACAAATCTCGTATAATACAAACCCAATTTCCTATTTGTAATAATTTAAGAAATTAATGTCTGTCATAAAAATATGAAACGAAGTACCATCAAGTATCAACTCTGACCGCAGCAGTCGCCGCGGGTATCTGACATATTAATACATAAAAAAACACTAAACAGTAGGCTTCAGAATTGTTGCCATAAAACCATGTCAATGAATATTAAGTTTACGTTTACGAGTTTGTGTGCCTTTGATTGCGACTTTGTTCGCTTATTTCTTAATTAATTGTTGTTTTATTACTTTTGATGAACATTTTATAATTGCAAATGTAAAATTTTTGGATTAGTCATGTAACCTATTAATTTAATTATATGTATTTTGTTGTGTACGGACTAGTTGAGCATTTCCGTGGATATTATAGTCGAAAAAGGAAAAAGAAATGAAAAGAGAGAATATAATATAAAAAAAATGCAGTCTCAAAACCACAAAATACAATTAAATAGCAACTGTTCCTTGTTAACATAAGGAGTCTAAAGCAATCCCTAACCTCTTGAACTAGAACCACCAGATCTGCATTACTCAAGAACTAGGGGAGCTTCTAGGACATAGCAAAAAAATTAATACAGAGAAAGCCATGACGTCACTGTGTCCAAACAGAGTCGGACCCACCTACATCCGAGGGTCATTCATTCCATATCGAATGAAGTTATGTTACAGAACATAGTGGGAACGGTCCATACGCCGCCCACGGATGGGCCGGTCGTCGCTCTGGGATAAAGACGTTTACACATGTGTTGTGACTTAATATTGGTGGATGGGCCGGTGGCTGAATGCACTGCGTTGGTGGACGGCAGGGGGCGCAAGGTGTGGGAGACAGCGGCGTTAAGCATTTTAAATAGACAAAATTCATCGTATAAATGGTTTTATGATTGGTTTTAAGTGAATAAATAATTATGCAAGTTATTCTAAGCTATAGTTTCATAATCACTCGCTTCTGTAATGTTTAGTGTAATTATTTTTTATCTCAACAGGTAACTAATCAACTTGTTTTTAGAATCAAACTCGGATGCATTAGGTTCATGATATATCTATGTCCATACTGCCACCAAGAATCAAACCTAACCTTATAAGTTATAACTCATCATAGGTAACAAAGAATATAACACACGAAAAATTTACAATATTTTATGATTAACGAGACCCTAAGGATCCATCTATATTTAATTCATTCAACTAATCCCTATTGCATCAGTTGCTTAGTTAAGTCAAATAAACATGTTGTTTAGAGGGAAAAAAATTCAAGCTTTCTTTCTGTGGTAATTGAGAGAGTATTAACTCAAAGGCGACCAAATTTTTACTGATTTGGATTTCACATTAAACGAGCTTTCTTCCTATCTACGTTTCATACATCTTGTTTGACAAACAGCAGTAAGATCAATAACATAATCTAGTTAACCATGTAATGGAACAGATCCGCCTTTTCTGAAGCTATATCCATTACCAGGGCAGTATTGATTGCCCTATAATTTTCCCTAAACGCCTATCCCGCTCCTGTCCTCGCCGCCGCCTGTAACTCGCACCACACTGCTCACAAGTGGTCTCACTGCACAAACTACTAATAAACTGCATGACATAACACGACACGGCCCACTGTAATCCGTTGTCCGGACCGTGCCCGGCTCGCTGCCGGGACGCGCGGGTTACATGGGTCTATCGCCTCATTAGACTGGATATTCGGCTGTGGATAATATTTGGACATAATAGGCATTAAGGTGTCGGGGAAAAAGGTTTGCCAGCTGTTATCATGATTTAAATGTAAATATTTACCTTCTTATTACATCAAAAATACATATAAATACATGAATGTGTCTTATATTACTTACATCCTGGAGTTCTTGTGAGTACATAAATACATCTAATAATTGCATCGACAGTTCTGAATTCACACAATCATAGAAATTTGTAATCGATAACTTCGATTTGGTTTAAGGAACCACAAGCTTTTTATATCCGGAACCGAGAATAATATATATACCAGTAGTTTTTAATTAACAAAAATAGAAAAATATCGTTGTCTACTGCCGTTAGAAAAATATAAAAATACTCAACTGCCGTTACTGCACAGATATTTGACAAAAAAAAAACAAGACGACGTTATAAAATTATCCCTAAAATAGGTAATTTTTGGTCAAAAGCTACATTGATTAATAATTTCTAATTTTCTAATGTCCGTTAGTTTTCAGTTTTGATAGTTTTTACTGCATCTTATTGTAATTCATTAAATAAATGTCTCTTACGCACTTATTGTATTTACTGATGAATGTCAACGTGTGTGATTTGCATAGAATTTGTTACTGACTACGTATTGTGTCCATAATTTTATGCGGGATTAATAAAATTTTAACTCATCATACCTTTGCTATTTACATATAAACGAAAATTCTAACTACACATTCATAATGTGTTACCTCTTCTACATAAGTATTAATTTTTTTTGTGTGTAATCAAAACCTGTTTGCGTAAAGTTTGCTGATCACACAAACATCCATCTCGATGCAGAAATGGAACTTGCGATACATCATCCATTCCTACGAGTCGTCAAAATATTTTATATTGCCTTTTTACGGGAAGAAAGTATTCAGGTAACAATTACTTAGTGAGGCGTAAAGTAATCATACGAAATTAAACTTTTTTACGAAAGGAAACTATTTCAGGTAACTATTACTTATCGAGGCGTAAGGTATTCATACGAAATTTAATAATTATACGAAAATTTAACCATCAAAATTTTAGAAAAAAAAAACGCTACCATGTAAACCAACGTTTACATTTTGATTGTAACGTCACGTGATATGACGTTGTCAATTGACATGATTTTATAGACGAGCTTTTTTATTGTCACTTGTCAATGTTTGGAGAGTGTCTTATGTTCATTGAACATTATATTGATAATAATATTAAAACTACTTGTTATAAAATACAATGAAATTCAACATCGATAAATTCTCACTTTCATTAATATGAAAGCGACAAAAGCCGGTTATGCATAATCCATTGTAGAATTTCTTTGTTTAGGTAAAACATGTTAGGAATATAATTAGATAAACACTTTATTAGACATAAAATATTGTCTTATATCTTTAGATAAAAATTGAACTTTGACTCTTAACGCAAAATCTAGCGATGGCAAAAATATTAACAAACAAAAAAAACATTCAACATTACAACGTCTACCGACGTCATTTACAATAAAATGACTCTTATGCTAATCAGAAAAGTGATACACAAACTAAATCGCTCCGTGACGTCGAGTGACGGCGCAACAGCGTGTTATTACGTGGCGTTGACGGGACGTCGCGAGACGTCGCGACGTTGCAGCGACATCCGCGACGCATCACGCCGCGATATTAGATCTGTATCCGGCCGTAACTCACGCTGCAACTGTCGCATTTTAATACGTTTCTACCCTCAGTTTTAAATTATAACACATTTTCTTGTGTTTAGTTGTAATTTATTGTTGAAATGTGTTTATTTCTAAGTCATTATGACGATTTGTTCCGATGTCTAATCTGGTTATAAGGCTAAACAGAAAGTGCGTTCTTATGAGACCATAGTAATTGATATTTGGAATGGAGAAAAAATTTGTATGCATAATAATATAGCTGTATAAACAGCGCCGTAGAGAAATATATGTGTACTTACTTCCTCAGTCGTATCCCACTTCAACGTAAAGTTGGTGTAACATACTTTTACAAACATATTGCAGAAACTATTTAGCTCAGTTGTTTTTTCTTTATAAACTGACGTATTATTTGTTTGATTTTCATTTACACGCCAAAAAAATGGAATGCCAGCTGAATTCATTAATAAATACTTTACAGTTTTATAAATCCCACCATCATTTTAGTTCACTAACATTGACCATAATCACCACGAATCAAAACCTATTCACGTAAAATAATAAATGTCGAACCAAAATCAACCGCCATTTTAGGTCAACGATGTAACGTTCTATAGTTAAAACGAATTTAGTCAACAAATAGGTTATAACTGTCAAACTGTGACCTGATCATATTAAATCCGCTTCGGTACGGCCTAAAAGTGACGCAATCGATTAACCTAGACACTGCGCCTAATTCCTGAAGTTCTAAATGTGGTGCCACATAAATAAGGAGTTGTGTTAGTCTAGTGCCAGTTGGAGCGAGAATGGTGATGCGAGGTTCGATTCCTAGGGGCAAGTTGAAATTAATTTGCCCGAGACTCGATTCGCCACCTATTCGGAAATGAGATCTTGCGCCTGTTTCTACCTCTCTGGAGTTAAAGGTATACTTAGGTGTACGTTTTAACTCTAGTGTTATGTTCTGGAGAGTGATACGTTTATAAGGACATTGAAAGAGGAATACTTCAAGCTTAAACTTACTCAATATTTGTAACAAAATGAATTTGACACCTCGCAAAATACTTCTAAACGAACATTTTCCACAGTATCACCGTATATTTAAATTTCCAATAAAAACACAAAGAAGAATATTAGCAATCCGAAATCAATCAATAACCTTTTAATACAACCGAGAACTGATTTGACCCCATTGTTATGGCTCTTGAGGGGGACAATGCAGGCGTCCGCGGATGTACGCAGATTCGATTCCATTGTGCCCGCTTTTGTCCGATTGGATGCGAAAACGCAAGGAAACTCATTACGAGATCCATTCCCTGTTACGCACTTGGTGAAAAAAACGCGGTGAGTTTTTAAACACTTATTAAATCATAGGCATCTTAAATTATATCTTTACTAGCTTTAGCTCGCGGCTTCGCTAGAAAGTAGCCTATAACCTTTTCAGAGCCTTAAACTATCTTGATACCAAATTTAATAAAAATTCGTTCAGTAGATTTTGAGAAAATTGATAATATCCAAACAGACAGAAAAGGGGACTTTGTTTTATAGATAGATTGATATGTGTTAAAAACAAATGTTGTAATTCTTTGATTATTTTCGTGAACTAAAAGGTTTTCAATTACGTAAATAAAACACAAAGGTTTTTATCATCACACAGATCAGTCTATGGAATTCAATCAATATGATAAGTTTACAGCCATTCAACTCAATTTAACTTCCTTGTTTTCCATACTAATTACTTATAAACATTGTACATAATTTTCCCAACAAAAAGTCCCACGGTAACCAACAGACCGCAGCGGTTGTAAAAACGCCGCGTTTTTTACCACTCAACGTCAAGTGATCCGATAATGATCCGGCATTGCCCACGTCGCGCCATTGTTTGCCGTTTGACATAACCATTGAAATTTAACTATCATTGTTGTTTTTGTCTAATCTCTTCATTAGATGAGATTACTATTGACGAGTACATCAAAGAGAATTCCGACGAGGATGCTTTGGAGTTATTTACTTATTTATTTTTTTAATTATTGCATGGAATAAAAGGCTTTTTATTTTTTATTTATTACTTAGATGAGTTGCGCTAGTCTCACAACAGAGTTGATGACGAGATTTATTACACTTTAAACGTCTATTGATGTTAAAAAATCCGACTTGGAAATTGAACGTTGTACTTTTTGATTGACATGTGACTTGCAACACACAACTGTACATATACATAAGATCAACAAAAAAGGAGAAAACAATCAATTCTTGATTTCACTAATTCAAATCATTCTTTCAATAGCTCATAAATTATTTATCAAAAACCTGGTATGTTGCATAAAAACAATTGTATCACCCGCGTCTCCGGTGAGATCGCGACACCGCCGCCGAGTGTCGTCGACACCGCGGCGACACTACTTGAACTATAAACGTCTGCGAACAATTACACGCCTTTGTATTGTTAAATACGTTAATAACTGCGGCGCGACATTTACTAGACGCAGGGCTGCGTGAAATATTAGATTAATGGTATCACACGTGCAAATATAGAGGTATTTCAGCAGTTTACGCTGTGAATTGGTCACTCACCGGGTGAATGCCAGGTTTATAATAATACATTCTACTTCCGAAGGGTTAAGCAATGGACAATCAACCGGAACTAAATAGTACTAGATTTCATAGAGAAAACTCTCGATGAAATTTAGTACTATACTGTAATAGAGACCGTGCTGTAAAATTTTACCTATATTCTCACCTAGATATCGAAGCCAGGATCTGACTTGCCGCGCAAACATATAGATTAACAAATAGATGATGTGTAGAAACGGGGCAGAGATGACAAATAATAAACAGAATAGGAAGTCATTGAAGCGCATGGCAACCCTAGCCGAGCGATCTCTTTGATTCACGCACCGTGTCAACTTTTACATTTAACCTAACTCGCATAACTCACGCAATGGAAAAACAACCTAATTATTAACATCTTTAGACACAATTACGATACTAGCATAAGATTTGTTTTGTGTTCGCGCCAATTGTCTCTAGTACATATTAAATTGATTTATACGAGCTCGAAGCCGCGACCGGTTCTCGGTACCGAATCATAAAGTTCTTAAATCGGGAACGTTCCTTCAGTTTATGTACCCTTTTGATGTGACGCTAAATCAACATTGATTTATGTTTGCGATCTCGCAAATTTGTCCCTCGACGATGGGAGATTACGCTCCCATCCCGGTGTTGCAGCGTTTAATTGCGTGCGGTCGGGACGCGGGTTCGATTCCGACGGTCTTTCAATTGATTTTACGGTAAATAAGTCATTGTGATTTGAGGGTGTCAATAAAATAAACGAATTATTAGAATGAAATATGTATGGTATTTACTTTTTTTATTATAACTCTACCTAGAATTTTGAATTACAAATAACCTTTTAGATGAAGCAGCACAGCATTTAAGTTTACAATGCCCAAACATTACTGTTACGTCAATTTCAATAATGGTGCTAGCACTGCAACTTAACTGGAAGACAAAACTGTATTTAGCCGGTTCTCCATGCATATAATATGATCGCTGTCCAATACAAAATACATCCGGTACCCCTTTGATCCAAGCACCTAGTACCTAATTCTATTTCCAATCATGTCAACAATCCAACTGTCCTGTTCGTGCATTTGAGATAAGGTAAGACAAATGTGGCGGTGCGTTTGCGTGGCGTTTGCGGGGCGTGTGCGGGGCGGCTGCGTAGACACAGCGTTGTATTATTCACGTGACGCGGGCCGCGGCGGGCCGTTTGGTCGCGTGTCGCGAACTAGCCCCGTTTATGATTAATGGATAGTGGACATCGCGACGCACTTGTAGCGACATCGTCAACCACTATCGGCTAATTTGATGCGAATGGGAAACGATCTACGGCTGTGTGTAGTGAAGAAAGCGCTCCGTTCCGCCGATGTTTGAAGGAAATGACCTGCGCTGAGAGGAATGAGTTGGCTTTGGAAATTGCACGGTCCTACGGTTTTGTATATGTAGTATATGCAAAGGTTATAAAGAGATCCTAAATCAGACATAACCTCAATCATACTAACAGTTTCAGTTTTTCACACCGTTTGTTGCGGGTTTGCCCGCGTGGGAGTATTATTAAGTGTGAAATTACTAAACTCTAATATTTCTTTGTTCAAGAAAACGTGTGGGTTCGACCCCCAGGTGGATAGAAATAATTAATATTGGTTTTTTCTATTCACTATCAACCTCGTCTGAAATTTGTGCCCGAAATGACGATAGGCTCACCCCCTATCACATCATAGGACGGAATGCACATAGGGAAAAGTGAGGGCAGCAGTTGCGTCTCTGCCTACCCCTTCGAAAATAAAAGACGTGAGTGTGTGTAAGTGTGTATATTTTATATCGAAATCATGTCTAGACATTGTTGATCGCAACAAGCCAAACTATCACACGTCAATGCACACTTATACAACAACACAACAGTGACAACAGAGCCGTCCCAGGTTCGAATCAAACATTCAAAGACAGGTGTAGAGCACACAGACAGAACCGGCTGCTGGTTTATTAATCGGGAGTCGATGTCCCCTATTGACATGCGTTGTTCTATATCGGGTGACATCAGATCACAATTACCCATCGTGTAGACAGTGCAACATTGTTTTAGCTCTGTGTTAGTTTACCTTGGGATAAGCACTAAACATGCTCTCTGTAAGGGTAAGCAGAGATCGAACTAATGCAGTCATTTTTCATATTTTCCATCCGATGTGATTAGGGGTGAGCTTCTTGTTTCAACTTTCAATCACCAGAGTTTTTCAATGCAAATTTTCTTGTGTAAGTATCTCATATGTGAGGACCGTCTGGGTATTTAACAAAGTCTATTTCTACAGACAAGCAACGGTAAGCAGGCACTGCTGTGTTCCGGTTTAAAGAATATCGTAGCCAGTGTAACTACTGGACATAATAAGACTTAACATCTCATGTCTCAGGATGGCGAGCGCAGTGGAATACCAAACAATACTTTGTAATTCAAGGATGTTGTTTCTACTGTTTATGGGTGGTCGTATCGCTTACCATCAGGCGAACAGCAAGCTCGTCTCGTCATTCAATACAATAAAAAAACATTGTGGCCAGTGTGATTACTGGGCATTATGAGACTTAACATCTCATGTCTCAGGGTGACGAGGGCTGTGGAGTGCCACGCAGTATTTAATTTAAAGCTCTGTGTGGGGTTGCTACTGTTTATAGTCATATCATTTACCATCAGCATCATTATACATCTACAAAAAATATGTATAAAGACATATTTGAATTTTGCTTAGAATTCGAATCCATTGAACTACTATGGCGGGATTTCCGCTGGTCGTAAGTTACATTATTACCATAATGTATTCTATTACTATAAGAATTATCTGATTGAATTTTTTTTTTCGTCATATGAATAATACTAAGGAATTCACAGAATGGTATTTATTTAAATATACCGGTTTTGATATTGTTCTTTACCGTTCAAATATTAGGCGTTGAACAGTGAGGTCACGAACGTAGAATAACTGAATTAGGTACTGTTACCCATTAATCGGATGATAGAGCGAGTTCAATTCCTGATGCACAAAAATTAACTAAAATTATCTTTTTGATTTCAGATGTAAAAGGGAATTCTAATACTACCTATACTCACGATGTTTTTTGAATAATAAGTTATTTTAATAATTGCCTGACAGGTAAATCGAATGTAGGTCTTCATTGGTTTCAAAGCTAAGTAAGTATTCTATCTACATACTGAAGTGTTTACATAAATACTATGTATGAATCTGTCTGTTACGCTTTCATGATTAAACCACATAAAACATTGGGATGAAAAATGCTATGGAGATATTTTAGACCCTGGAAATTACCTAGGCTGATTTTAATTCCGGGAAAATATATAACGGGGCTTTTACCCCGGAGCGACCGACATACGCCGGCTTTTTATTAATACAAAAGGTAACCAGCATGACGAAATTTTAATACGCTTTTGGGGTAAAATATAATATGTTAAAAATTAATGCAATGGATTATCCTACTGATTCTCGACAAACTAATATCGGGTTTGTAATATACTAAAAATATTGTTGCATACTTTTATTACCAGTCATCAAAGGACAGGCCTGATGTGATGGACAGACGCCAAAATGGCGGATAAATCTCGAAAACAAAGAAAAGGTCATCTGGTTAATTTAGTCGGAGTGGGACAATGCGCGTCAATAGACACTCGCTGGTTAGAGCTAATTTGATGTCATACATCAACGCATGTGTCATGCGAGACGTGAGAGCGGTTCCGTATTTTACACTAGGTTAGCTGCCGACTGTGTCTGTGTCTGGGGCATTTGGGGCTGTATGACAATGTTCGATAGTAATCTGCTAGTTAACTTGTAACACATTTAATTAGTATACTTGACAGCGTCTTTTGAATATAGTCGTTTTATATTTTATGACATTACGTTTTATATTGATTCGGATGCTAGAACCTCTCAGATACTGTAATTATATGATAAAAATTGCCCCTGTACTAATCTAGATGTTGATGCATCGATCTATAATTCACGTATGTATTTTTCTAAATTGTAACAGTTATTTCCTCATAATTCGTATGGATTGTGTAATCGTTTTTTCTGGTCAACAAACTTGACTTCAACACATACAACATTCCAATTTGCCTACTTTATCAGATACTTTGTACTTTATCAGGTGTTTTTACATTTTTTTCCGGAATAAAATCTAGTATAGTACTTAAGAGTAATATAGTTTCTGATTTGTGATTCTTTTTTTTTTCAAAATCAATTCAGTAGTTCTAGAGTTTAGACCCTACACACCTATTAACTTTTTCTCTTTGTTATATTAGTATAGATGTTTCGTATTTCAAGCATAGGTGTAGAGTATTCCAATTTGCATGCGGGACCCTAATTGGTGCGAGGGTCTGTCCGCTGCAGCGACCTTTGGCCACGTGCACTCCCACGCCACAACGCGCACTCATGCTTCCTCAGAGCGCTGACGAATGTCATATAAATTATGAATAATGTAGATTCCGCGTACTAAAATAGCTCCTAGATGTATAAAGTGCATCTTCCTATCAGTACTGAAGTAAAAGAAGACACTATTAACGAAGGCAATTGTGCACTTGGATTTATAGGTCAGGGATTATTGTGTCCGTTTCTCAAATAAGGAATGTTTTGAGTAATAAGTTTAAAAATTTAAAATATATTTCCACAACTTATGATCCGTAAAAAAATATTAGAAAATAACAAGAACTTACGTTGTTCTTCTCTTACGCCATGCCACTCGAATCTGCAACAACAAAAAACGTTAATACATTTGTATTCATATGCACTCATATGAGAAATCACGAAATAAGTACAAAGTTTGTTAGGACATAACACTTATGCGATTTTATCTACCGCAATTTTCTGTCAATGTGAAACACTGTTATGTAGTTTGAAAGAAATATACCTCAGTGGCAAAAAGTCCATACAACCCGATTCCTGCCGGCTTCCGTTTCGTAATTATATAAAATTGAATTATTTTTAGTACGATCTGCAGACCACATTCATGCATATTAGTACCTAAGTATGTCTAGTTCCCTGTCGGAAAATTTCACTCTGCCAGAGTAATTACTAAGCATTATAGGATTCAACATGCTGTCTCTAGCCAACGCAGATCAAATGCTGTATCGCTGGCTCACTATTACAAGGTTTTATTTGCACAAATACAATTTTATGTCTTATTCAGTAAAAAAATTCAATAATCCCTAAATATAAATAAAGGGGAACTATGAATTATTGTCTTTTCCAATGTTTATCAACATGATTTTTTTTAATCTTGTCTTTCCAACATAAGTAAAATTGACATAGGACTTTGTTATCGAGAGCGATATAGTACACGTCAATTACATTCCAGAAGTTCCGAGTTGTGTTGCAGTTCATAGACAGTTGTTAATCTTACCGAAACAACAATTTGTTCGTCACATCATTTATAAAAATGCTCAATGTTTAACCACGTCAAATCCCTATTATTCAGTCATATCCGCTTTATCATTACATTGGATTGGTTTCATCAACAAGGATTACTCCCTTGAATGCCAAATAAGACCAGCTTGAACTGGCTTACTCGAGGTGATAGGCCCCCCAAAAGATAGAGGTTAACTAATACCTAATACACGTACCCCCCCCCCCCATCCTAGGCAATTCTTGTGCGCTCGGTCTCCATACCGAATGCACGCCCATGCACGGGGGACATTTGTCGCGGCCCTAGGCACACAAAAAGTGATGCCTACACCCCCATGGTTGCAAGTTCACATGGGGGGTCTGACAGGGACTCGTTGAACATTTCACCTCCTTTTCCTCTCCGCCCATCCTAGTGCTTTCTCTTCCTTCCCCCGCACTCCTCTCCCAATTCTTCCTTCCCATTTTCCTCCTAGCCCCTGCAGTCGTTAAGCCGGGAGGAATCGGTATACCGTTCGCAGGTTCCTCCCGGTGTTGACTGCAGGATAAGGCGTTAAAAAAAAAAACACACGTACGCTGCATTAAGCTGGCAGCGAGTACATAGTAACATAACGGACTACTCAGATGTTTATTAAATTAGAAAAGTCTGTAAAGTCCTAATTATAAACTAATATATCAAACGCACACACCATAATAATAATTCACAAACCTACCTACTTCGTAAATAAACGCCGCGAACACTGCACGAAGCAATTACTTGACTTTTATATTTAAACAGCTATAAATTCGTCACTAATGTAAATCACCCGTGTTTATAGATACAAATGTTGATTCTATTAGCATTTCAGATCGTTTTGGGCTGGCTTGAGTTTTGTGATTCTTATTTAAATTGTTTTTAGTGCTATTGTTTAATTGATCGCGGCTTGACGTATATCAAATGCACAAAATTACAATATTTTTCATACGTAATGTCGTATTTCTGGTGTTTATTCGAATTGTAATTTGAATAAACCATTTTTAAAAATATTTTACTAAAAGAAAGCTAGATGATTCCTGAATAACTTAAACTTAAAGTTAGTTTGTCTATGTAACCCTCCTCCAACAGAGGGAGACGTTTTCAGTTCGAGTGTTTGCATTTTTTAATTATTATCTCCTATTAAATATATTTATTCCGCGACATCTGTCGAAGCAATAACTACATCAGACAATAAAACTATAATCGAGCACAAAGAACGCCGATGTTTACTTTAGTAAATTTACGAGAGTGGCGAGATATGGCCGATCCCAATATGCCATAAGTCATGCCGCAGACGGGTACAAGTGACTAATTAAACTAAAGTTGATTGCGGATGATATTGCGGATTTAATTAATTTTTTAAACACGGCCCCGGGCGGGGCGCGTCGTAAAACCGATGTTTACCGTCATCGATTTACGGATGTTCGATTGTTCGCGATAAATTGGTTTAGTTTGACGGCATAGCTTTGACGACTGTCAAGAGACTTGGTGATTCGTCCAACGTTATTTTAGAACTTAAAATTAAAAAACACGATCCAACAATGAGCGTTAATTTTTAACCGACTTTAAAAATTTAACTTACCAATACAATTTATTTAAATTAATATAATGGTGACAATGTCAACGAAACAATATTCAATATACGATTCAATAGATGGTCAGTCAGCGCAATAAGCATTATCATTTGTCAATCTTATCGACTCAATTATTTGTTCAATATTAAGTTATCGTTAAGTATTGTAGAAGAAGTAAGTATATTACGTCCGAAGGCGTCCTAACTATTAAGAAGGGCCTAGAATCAGAATGTGTAATCTAACACTACTCTATTGTAGGTTAGTAGACTTCGATAAATTAAATCACAATTGCCAGTTCGAAGAAACCAATGATTTCTAAACCCAACATTAAAAACACCATTTCTAGAATTTCTTTAATCAAACAAAAGCGTCAATAATCGGCCAAAAGCGTATCAAAGATCAGTCCGCGAGCCAACGACACCGACTATCGAACATCGGCAATTAACAATATCAACAAAACAATCGCGATTCGAAACAACGGCACTATCGCGCGGCGACGCAACTTTCCGCCCGGTCTATTTAATTAAAGCTGCGGTTGTGATCTGCCGCGCAGTGTCCGGGACGTGGCGCGGGCGGACTGTTTTAAAACTGACACGCAGAGAGACTTTCCCGCCCTCACACCCACCACTACCACTCCTGTAAGCCAGGATCAGCAGTGACATTGTATGACACCGCGCAGTGAAGCTCGGCGAGTCTCAGGGAACACTAATCTGACACGCAGTGTTGGAAATAGCATAGCTTGCCATAGGGGGCCCTATATTTAAATTTGTTGGAGGTTCTTCAGGGCATTGCGAATTTTTAGGCGCGTGCTTAGTTTAATGTAGGTATTGGCGAAGAAGGGCCCCAAAGCTCGGGGGCCCTCTATCACTGATACGGCTGATACAGCGGTTCTACACCCCTGACTGTTGACGACATGTTTTGCGTTCATAGGTAAACCTTTATGTCTGACGTAAAGGTTGGCAGAGATGCAACTAGTATACCAACAGTTCTCAGAGCGTATTTTCATCCTATAATTGGGATCAATCTATCGCAATATCGGACATAAATAACAAACCCGGCGAAATTTGATTTTGCCCACCATCAAACGTAAGAATTCCCCAGCATATAAACACGCTATTTAATTAAGACGTGGGTAATTTACACTGACACTTTCCTGACAGCACGCGGCTCTGAGACCCCGCATATACGCGAAGCCTAAACGAAAATCGTGGGTCCGTTCGGCGCGCACAAAAGATAAATTTGTTGTGTCCATTGGTTGTGATTAGCCCGCGATAGAGATTTCTTGAGGTCCCACAATGGTTTTGGTATCAAACCACACAATTACAAGTGATCGGCTCTATAGCCCGCCGGTTGCTTTGTCGGCGTTCTTGTCGTTTCTGTGGGTGTGTTCCGCTTGGGACTCTACATTGTAATTTTTTTAAATAATAGTTTTAAGAAGCATTTCGTCACTTGTTTTTAGTACTAAAAGTACACAAGTTATATGTAAATACTTCTGGTTGTTGACTTGTTTATTTTAACTATCAGTAAGCGAGCCCTATTGTATTCAGGTCTGGGGTGCATAAAGCCCTTATTACTGCGAATTATGAGACGAAGCATCGTTGGTTCATCGAAATTATTGATGTCATATAGGAATACTTCTTATAAACATATCGTTTACAAATGGTTAGCGACACGTCCACATCTGTGTGAACAGGTGTATCTTTGACTTTGGTATAAAAATAAATTTTAAATGCGTCGCTCTCTTTTCCTTCTTATTACGAAGAGTTATTTGACTTATATGAATAAAAATTTAACAATCGATAAACCATTTTGACATGTCAATATCATGACTTATACAAATTAATTAAATAAGTCTTCAGTACAATTAATTTAATTATATGTAATAACATGCTTGTAAGAAATGTATTGAAAAAAGTATAACAAAAAATTACATTAAACTGAAGAGTTTGTTTTAACGCATTCGGATTAAAAAATTTATATCACTAGTAGCTACCTATTTTATCCCTTATTGTCATGCACTTACTGTCTTTGTTTTAGAAATGGGTTAATGTGGATATAGCAGCGAGCAAATCTAATAAATAAAAATAAATTTGCTATATAATACCAAATACGCCGGCCCCAAGTAGACTATACCATTGGTGTTTGCCGTCACAAAGCTCGGACAAGCGCTGTCATCTCAAAGGAGCCGTGATGGACGCGGCATGACGTTGCATTTCGCGACCAACGACCGGCGACCAGCGACCACGACCGACGACCACGAGGCACGCGACCGCGACGCGGCTTAATTGTTTTGCAATTTGTAATTATTGTATTAATGGTTTTTATATAAAATGGATTTGTTCAATCTTGCTTTGAACTCAATGGAGTATCGATAGCGCGAACAAAGCGTACAATGATATAGTGGGTAAGGTTCCCGAATTGAGATGAATGTTTATGTGTTTGCAAATAGTATGTCGTTTATGATGTAGGCCTTTTGTCATCAATGGCCGCGACATATTTACTTTAAATGTAGGGTCCAGAATATATCTATGGGTTAAAATAAGGATTAAAGCATATAGAAGTATTCTAAAGCGGAAGTATTACTTAGAACAATGTTTACTCGAAAACAAATCAGATTTAGCCATCACGACTTAGATCGTAATCCCTATACTATTGTCAGTGTCTAATGACCTCGCGGGTTCGATTCTCGTTTTGTGCCGTCAATCAGGATCCCCCTGACGCCCCGTTGATGGTTAATTGCTAACATTCATTTGGACTTTTTGGGACCCTTGAATGATTTTGCGGAATCATCGGTCCGTCGTCAGGTTTGAAAAGATTTGAAGAATGATGTGACGAGTGGTATTGAGGTATGACAAATAAGAGTGAATAAAGTCATTTTGAAATCAGGAGTTATATAGAAATGATTATGGTTTAAAAAAATTACCCTCTACAGCAACCGCACCATTCATATATTAATGTTTCTGTACTTCTATATATGAACTTTTATCACGCCAAATCTAATACTCCTCCATTAGCACAAAATAAGCTTTTTTCCACTTATTTATATAATATACCAATAGATATTTAACAATTCATATAAAACAACAATATATATTTACATATTATAAAATTGACTCCCACCTTGTTTTAAACACAACTTAGAACATACAATCAACACTCCAATATCATATTAATCTGAAAAGTAACAAATTTTGGTTGCAGACCACGTACCTCATTAAAAAAAATACTTATATTCTTTACTCTTAGTTATATCAATGACATTCTCAGAATATAGTATCGAAACGCAATAAAACTCTAGTAAAACAAGAATGTTCTTATGACGGTAGTCTACGAGCGAAGGTGTTCGTACTACCCTCACGTTGTTTCTGTTCTCCTGGTACCTGATAACTGATATTTGATTCGAAATTAATCATTTCATTTCTTAACGAGGATTTTTAATAATATATAGGCATTTAGTTTATAAAGACGAAAAATATATGTGTATAGTACTGAATAAAATCGAACATAGCTATTAGGGAAGGTATATATTGCGTACATAATTTTTATAAGACTCACTATACCAAACAACTTATTGTACACTATGGTATGAAAAAAAAATGACATAGCATATACGTGTGTATGCTTTATTAATATGAAACCTTCAATATTTTGTAAGATTATAATTGTGTAAAAATTTGAAATTCCAACCCATAGTCTGTCACTCCTAAACTACTGCAAAACAAAGCAGCGACAATCCAAATAAAATGTTTAAAGCAATGGCAGGAACATTATTCCCAAAATATGACTAATGACTAATGTAACCAAACAGTAATTATATCTGGTCGAATGTAGCCTTGAGATCGTATACTTTTACACAATGTTTCATCTGGTTACTAAAACTAAAAATAAATGTTTTTCAATTCAGTATTATTATTATTATTAAGCTACGCCTATTTTTACGTCTGGTCCATTATATCCGATAATAATTAAAGTCTGCCTATAAATACCAAAATACTCAATACAGCCATATCCAAAAACCTCCCAAAACACGGTGACAATTCAAAAACTTTTAAATTAAACGGCAAAAGGGAAAAGAAAATGGCGCGTCAAAGTGGCGGGAGTGTGCCAGGTGTGTCAAAAGGAATGCGTCAGAAGTCGTCAGTGCCGGCGCGGGGAGCGTGACTTGCGGACTGACGCGACCCTGTTGAGCGCTGGGGAAACCACACTTGGGGTTTAATGGGGATCATTTCAGGAAAAGTTTGTGTAATATCCTGTTTGGCGCCCATGATATTCAACCATAGACGTTTGTTTGTATTAGTATTTAATTAGGAAGTAAGCATTTATGAATGACTTCTGTAATTTTATAAATTTGTATTAAGTCACATAATAATCGTGTACATGTAATCCAAGTTAAAATTTATCAAAATACATCAGTTGAAACGATGTTTTAATTATAAACCTATTGTCTCAAATATAAACCTATTGCACATAATTGAAACTTCAAGTTCACATATGTTTTTGCACAATGCCAATTAAAGATATTTGCAATCAATCAGCAATATAGAATTTAAAAAAAATACACTAAAAATCAAAAAATTATAAAACAAAGTCCGCATAAATCCACAACGCATAGCCACAGCACAGCAGTAAGTGACGATGATCGACAAAAAGGGATGAAGTGCGATTTTATTAACAGTGCTTTCATCAATTCTATTTGGTGAAAAAACCGTTGAATGGTATAACAAATGATGTTGTTTGCGAGAGAAAGGCCCCGAGAAAATGGGCCGGAGTGCCCGATCGTGATCTATCGCCGAGCCGAGCCATTGATGAGACGTGACACCGCCTTTTGCGAGCTCGGGAAAATATGTTTTCGTACACAATGTTCAAGTGTAGCAATTTATCTTGGCTGTTAATTTTATAATTAGCAAACATGTTTTATATTTTTATTCTTTCAAGAAATTATAATTATTAAGTTTGTCGGCATTTTTATTTAAAATGTCGTTACACTGACAACTTTCTTCGATTAATGCTTGATAATATTTTATCATCTTTTATCCTATATGTAAACAGCGTCAATACGAGACCTTGTGACTTATAATGCCTTACTAAATAAAAATTGTACATAAAAAAAATATTATTTCTGCGCATTTCCTCTACATCTAAACAAGGAAACGAGCAAGTAACTCTATTGATAGCGCTACGTCTGTCTACGGAAAATAGCAAATACAAACTACCCAAAAAAAATATTACGAAGCACTGATTTTAGCAAAATTAAGCGTGGGAGTGCTACTTACACTTTATACAATGCTCTTTGAATTAACTTGCAAGATACTTGGCGGCAGATGTAGACAATGCCTCCATACCCAAACAGCAAGTTTAATTTTAGATTATTAATGCATATTAAAAATTAATTTAAACTCGAATATTAACCAAACAACAGAAATGTAACCAATATTGTACCCGCAAGATGCGAGTACAGACGGGCGCGGAATGCGCTGAGTCACCGCGCGGGTGATGCGACCCTAACTTGAGAGCGAGGGTTGCCCGCCCTTACCTTTGCTTTGTGCAAATTGTATTGTTTGTTTTGATTTTGTGTGTGATACTGTTTTACGATACGTTTTGATACTTTGAGTTATTTTCATATTAACAAATAATACCTCCTTTCGTCATTAAAAATAAATTTCGTAAAAATCATATTAAACCAGTTTTAATTAAAATGTGATCGACAAATAAGGTTTCGAATACTAATAAACAGTTATAAAAATAATATAAATTCTGGAACAACTTACATAATTACATTAATTCATATCGTTTAAAGCTATTAAATTATTAAATCAAAACGTTATTTGTCAACTACTGCAACATTACCATAAATATTGATATTAAAATAAATTTGTTTTATTTTTAATATATATGCATATGAGTAAAATGTCTGTCTGTCGAACGAACTGTGTTTATTTAAGGTTACGTGAGGTCATATCGTCACTATGTTGTTTGGGCGGATTTTGTAAACAGCTAAACGAATTTAAGGTCACATTCACTGGACATTATTATTACCTATGTACGGGTATTGCGTTAAACATTGAATTATGTGTGTAATTTGAGTTATGTGGGTATTTAAATAAAAGTGATATGTCTCAAAGTGATATTGTCTGAAACTTATAGGGTTGCAATAAAATCCGTTCCCAAAGTTATATGCTGTTATATTTTTCATTACTTTAAATGACGTAATTAAAGAAAAAATGCAGGCTATTTTAGCAAAAAAAAAATAGATATTTACTTGAAACGTTACTGCAATGCTGTAATGTCGATTTAAAAATTGTGAAACTTAGGTGAAACCGCGAACAGAAGCTAGTCAATAAATTGGTGAGACTAGTGGTTGGTCCGGTTCCACTCCGGATGCCTCCGTTATGCGCGCGCGACGAATCGACGCCTACTCGCCATAGACAAACATAAATTAATTGATTTAGTCCAGTTCAAAATACTGGAAATTTCAACGACATCATTTCGATGTGATTTAATGGATTTCGTAATTCTGTAAATAAAACGTTTTTTAAAAGCTTTAATGGAATTTATTGTTTGTATCATGAATAGATAATAGTATGGATAGATATCTGATTTGTTTATTTCAGCTACCTCACCCGCGTATATCAATGTTATTTTTATAGTAGTTATAATTATGAGACAGGTCCGCTAGGCAATAGACGAAATAGTTGTATTTATAAACGCCATAAATATCTTCTAGTTATATTCAGATTTAATTTATTCCAATCTAAATAAAAATGATTACCATTATTCGTATAGAGATTGTAAATCGGGCTGGAATTGAACACACGGCAAATTTAGGTGACTAGTTACGCTTCTACCTACCCCTTTGGGGATAAAAAGGCCTCAGTGTATTTTTGCAGTGATCAAACAAAAGAATCTGTGTCTACTTAGAGTTCATATTTACTAATGTCTAAACATCATAACTGGTTTAGCGGTTTAACTGTAAGCGTGACTGACAGAAATCATATTACTATAAATATTAATTTTACCTCCAAATGACCCCACACATCCAAAATGTCAATGGAGCAAACCTAATAAATTTCTATTCGCGGTTAAAAACATTTAGTATAACTGGTGGGTGGTGAGAGGTGGTAGGTGGTCGGTGGTCAGAGCTGGTGATGGTCATCGCATCGGCAGTCATCCGCTGATTGACGGCTGATATTTTTTAGCGGTACATTGACGCGGGCGCTGTTGGCGTCGCGTTACCATTGGTTCTCACTTACGATGACTTTAAATTCGATATTTTTCTGTCATAGATTTTAATTTATATAAATAAAAATCAGTTGCCATATGTAAGAGCATTACTTAAGAACAGCGCGACCGGCTATTCGGACAAGGTATCAAAGAATACTTTTGCAATATCAACGGGAAAAGACGGAATATGGTAGTTTGGGTGGTATTTTTGTTTGAAAATATTTTTTTGTACTCACTAATTTTCGAAATTACTAAATTGATTTTAATTAAAATTTTTGTGCGAGTTTAGTAAGTTCCGTGTTGAATCATATGATAGTTTTGGACCCATTATTTTATAAAGATTCTCATTTATGTAAGTTTCCTCGCGATATTTTCCTTTATCGTAACAAGAATTAGGCTAAGGTAGGCTTCTCAAGTAAACCATCGTAAGATCATATAGTATTTCGGAGATTATATATTTTGTTATGTTTAACACTATGATCAGGTACAGAAGTTATGAAAAAAGAGAGAAATTCATTTAGTACAATGAATTTCAATCGAAATTATTTATTTATTGGTTTTATATCCGCATATTACATCTATATCTATACTATTAAATAAAGCTGAAGAGTTTGTTTGTTTGTTTGTTTGAACGCGCTAATCTCAGGAACTACCGGTCCAAACTGAAAAATTCGAATTCGTTTTACAATAACGATAATGAAGTAAAATGGTGCTACGGACTAATAAGGAAAAGTTAATATAGTTATCAACATCGGAAACTATTCTAAATAATGTAAAAGAAAAAGTAAATAAACCTAAATAACCTCTCTTGCCACGAAAAAAAAACATCACATTGAAAACTTTAATTCAGAAAAACACCTTCCAGTAATAACGAACAACATAATTAAGTTAACTTTTATTCTGTGACTGCAAATAAAAAAACTATAGTAATAACCAATTAATCAAAAACGACAACGCAATGACACAAACTAGTCCAACAGTAGGGGCCATTGATTTCATTCTATCTGAAACGTTATTGAAATTTTGCTGTCCATCGAAAATAGTTAATTTTACCGAGGGTGGCGATGAGGATGAGTGGGGGGTCTAGGGGGTTTGGGGGGTGTACGAAATTCCATAACATGAAATACCGCAGGACGATGTATTAACAATGGTATTGTAACGAAAGGAGTGCAACTAATATTACTATTGACTTAACAGAGATAAACCTAATTAGCAGATGTATATTGGTAAAGATTAAATCTTCATTTTGTGGGTCTGTTTGGTAAGGTACAGTGCCATAACGAAACTGTTAAGCGTCCCATGTGAGCATATATAACATAAAAGGTGTATCAGGAAGCGAATCGCGAATGAAAAGAAAGGACCGATATATCTGCATCGAGCTGGTGTTCAGAAATTGAAATTGAAAATGAAGATTGTAGAAAAGAAAAATGTAATTAAAGGTTGCAAACAAATAGGCTCTAATAATGTTATTACTGGCCATTCTGGAATTCAACACCAATGTCAGTATGACAAGCGCATTATAATTCGATGTTATAAGTAGTGTTGCTCTGGTTATACACAGTAGCTTCTGACCAAAAAGTAAAAGGCTTGCTCGTCCCATTCTTAAGGCGCATGAATTCTAAAATGAATACATAATAAAGTTGGTACTTCATCAAACAAACGTGCAGAAAGAATTAGTCGCCATCTGCAAGAATTGACGCACCTTTGCCAATTAGTTGTAAACATTTCATAGAAATAAGCCAATTTTAATTAACACTTGTATTTAGACCTAGTAATTGTTTTAATATGAACTTTGTATACATCTGTATTATGATGCTATCATACTTGAAAGGAGAGGTTATCTATTCATTGCATTTTTTTTTATGTTCAGTAATAATTTGGCAGATGCGGAGGTACTTCTCAAAATCAAATAAGATTTTAATGATTATTTTTGTGTTGGGTTTAGACATACATGGTACATTGATATGACTCCAACATACTATCATAAAAATATAGTTTGACCCTGAACTTCGGAGATACAGCCGGGAACCCCGTGAAATAAAGTAGGGTGGTGAGAATAATTATTGTTGTATTGAATTGAAAATTGATAAACACTTTTTAACAAAAATAAACTGACTCCAAAAGCCACCGCAAAAAAAATATTTAACTTTTATTAGGTAAAAAAAAAATTAAAACAAGCAATGTATTCTTTTTTTAAGTTTATATTATGCATATTCAATATTTTCCAAATGTGTTAATTTTCTTATGTACGGCGGTCGCTATCCGAGCGGATATATACTTTATAATATATCCGATCCCAATGAAATGTCTAGAATTATAAAATAAATAAGTGTTATAAAATTAACTGTTTCATTAATTACATTTCAGTTAAATGTAATATGCGTAATTCAATGTACTTTTAAGACAACCAAAACATTATTTATGAATTCAGCACTAATTAATTTTGCCATCTGTAAACACTATCAGGTGTGGACAAACCTTTACTAAAGCGACGTACACTTGGATACTAATTGGATGTTTGACGCTGTGACGGTTGTTAATATAAATGCAGTAATTATAATTGCAACAGTACTAATTATAACTATACACTTGTATGTGTCTGTGTTTCGAAAGAATGCGCGTGCGCAGCCGGCGATGATGGCCGAGGAATGAGAAGTGACGGGTTCTATTGAGTGATGTGAAGGCAAAGTAGGTCGTTTGCTAAACTGCTTTATAGCCAGTGATGACCAGAACCTATCACTCGTATCTGACTGTCGGGAATGGCTAATCCTACTGCCAAGCATTTTACCAACACTGATGGTTTAAGGGACCTATTACCGACTAACACTTACAAAGACCATATGATGCCTTAAGCTGTTATCGCAAAAATTCTTAAATGATTATGTTCATAATAGGCAGTAACGTAAGAATTTCAGTTGAATTATAAAACTATTTGTAACACCGTACACAATTAGGTATAAACGATATTTTTTCTGTCCGGTATCGAACCCCGATCGACCGTTGATTGACGGACGGCCCGGGGCACTGATTGGACATAATTACAATGCACATTTTAATATTTGTTTGTTTGATACGAGATGACTTGCATGCGGATGAATACAAATCTGTTAGTATTTAGGTATGCGAGTGCGTCTGGGTGCTGTCTATATCTCCTGTTGAGCTGCGTTCAAGTTTCCATGGTGCAATTGCTATATATATAAAAAGTATTTGGCTTAGTTTTACGACCAAACGCCGGCTGGCCGTTAAAAACTGAGGTATACAGTTAGAGAAATGTAGGAAAGGTCTAGATGACTGACCTGGGAAACGATCTAAGGCTCTTACAGTCTACGTATTAGCTGATACTAGACCAAGGTGACCCAAACGACCCCCAAGATAAATTCTTATAAACAGTATTCTCGCATACAAATTAGATATTGGATTCGCAGAGTGATTTCTCTATGACGGGTTAAGTAAGATACTTTTGGAAATAAAAATCAAGGCCTTAACTCATACGCTATTCAAAAACTAGTTTTCCATTAAGTTATGGTAATCAACATATTTACATATATAATAGTGCCATTAAATTGCGTTATGATTTTAAGACTCATTATTCTAAATTGAAATGACTGAAATATATTTTGACGCTATGTCAATGAAAAATAAAACTGATTTATTTTATCATATTTAATCACATTTAATAATTTGAATTTAGAACTTATTCGTAATAAAAGAAACCGCATATGACGCAACACGATGTATTTAAAAATGAAACATTAATGAGTTGCAATTATGAAAAACATTGTATTGAACAAAAAGCGTTATTAATTCGGCTCGGCGGTCGGCTGATTGATCCGATGATTGATTGACACGTGACGCGCGCACTCGTCTGATGTGGGTCGCCACCACCACCACCACCACCCGCGATCATTGTTTTGTTTTGTATTCGGTATTGATTGCAAAAATTAGACTAGATAGCCAACATTTAACAGGGAATGTTGTACACCAATTGTATTTTTAAGTTAGAGACGAGCAGAGAACTTGCCCGATAGTCAGCGTTATGACATTCCTTGAACTTACTTAGCAAGAAAGACTTTTCAAAATTCGGTCGTCAATACCACACTGGATATTCAGTTTTCAATACACAGTAAGACAAGTGATAAATTACAATAAGTCTTTAGCCGGAATACAATAGTTTGCACGTTGTCCAGACAAAAGCACACACAAAGCCTAGCCAAGCTGATTAAGAAAGAATATTACCATTCGATTTGTATAAAAATTATACTACACTATGTCTACGCTGAATCCAATTGCTATTGCTATACAATTCTTTGACTGTGGGACAAGTACAACTATTTTTGAAAAACGAATTACATGCTATGGCGGTGACGTCATAACATCAAACTATTGAAAGACTCTTTGACAAATGCAACTATTTTTGAAAAACGAATTAAAAACGATGGAGTGATCAACCGCCTCTGATTAACTTCACACTTTTAAAAACTAACGCGATATCATCTTTAAGGAACTCGCGTATTTTATTTGTTTTTATAAGATCTACATAGTTATAAGTATTTTGTATTTAAAACAAAAATAACAATCAACAGAGCTCTATTGCATTCATTACCTCGAGCGAGTACTTAAGTTACTAGTTTTTGATCGCTACTTCGTCCGCGTGACATTATCATCACCGGGCCACAGGACGCGTCCTCTCCAGTATATAGGGCTCCTCCGAAGATTTCCAGGTTTGTGGGAAGTGCGATCAACATCCGCGAAGCTGTTCCCGGATAATCAAATCAAAATATTAAACCTGCCGTTCAGGGACAATTTAGCATTACATTAGCAAAACTTTTATAGAAAGAAAAAAATCTATATTGTATTCGATCATCAGACGAAATCAAATTCGCTTCTTCAACCACAATTCCTCTTACCTAAGTTGCAATAACTTAGCAGAAAGACTACGTAACATTTCACATCCTGTCTTAAGCAAAAAATTGTTTCTAATCCAGCATTCAATGGCTGTGAACAAATTTTTTGTATCGAGACAATGAACTCACAATTCGAGTCATTCGAATGATCTCGATCAATCACTCAACTATTCTTGCATCCACTTACGCTCTGACACGCTAAACAAAGAAATTGAGAGCGAATTTAACAGCGTCAAGTGTTAATGGGTTTACTGAATCGGCTAGTTGATCAGTGCTTTGACAGCAAAGGTTTTATGTGTAACTGGCATTACTGCGCCGGTCACCCTGAGATTGTCTGCGGCTTATTCGCGGTACGAGTACTGAGGGGTTGGAAATACCAGCTAACCAACAAAATTATGATTGGCTGTTTTAGAAATTACTCAGTCCCAGCTAGGTTAGGACGTTGGCAGTGTGATACCTCCATCGCTCGCCAACCACGTAAGGTCGTTGGTTCTGGCACCCGATCTCTCCTCCGGTTATGTCGGATAGGGGTCTTTCCGGACTATGAGAGTTAGAAAGGGAGAGTCTACCAGTGTATATAGCACACACTTGTGCACTATAATTTCTCCTAATCTGGTTGATCCTTGTTAAGATCAATCGTCATGGCCGAAATTCGTCTAAGAGGAATACATGGTTATACTATAAATCTTACAAACCAGTGCAACAACTCGTAAACTATGTAGTAAAAGCAAAGATGTCTGTCTGTCCACAAAATATAGCACCCTCAGGCAAATATTCCAAAATGGCAGGACCCTGAATGTAAAACAATAAGCATATCCCAATCACACACGACAGTAAGTACCAGGCGCGCATCTTTACAAGTCATTAGAGGCGCCACCCCAGACTCCGGGGCGGGAGGGGCGAGAGGGGCGAGAGGGCCGCCCGTTTGTAATTAACTGAGGGCCATAAATTGACCGTAACTGTCATATCATATTGATTTAGTCCCGTGACTCCGTGCGCCTTCAGAGTTTTCCCCCCGAGGGTGGGGAAAAATTAAAATCTGTAGTGATGTACCGGTCTGGGGATCTGTTTTGAGATGTTTCGTGTTTTCATAAGAGTTAAAAATGGATGACATTTTATTTTAGTTTATAGTTATATATTATTTTTAAAATAAATATTTTGTTTAATAAAACGTCTAGACTAGGGTTTGGAAGATGAGTCGTAAAAATGCATTTCATTAATTCAATAACATAATATAAAACTTCAATTTATTATTTTGACGAACTCGTCAATATAAAGCTATGGTCCGTGCCAATTAACATCAATGTTTAAATAGCCACTGTCTTGTAAACTGGTTTTAAAGAGCAACACTAGATTCTTGTCCGCTCTTGCTTAGTAGCTTTTCCAAACAATAGAAGATTTTACCATTAAATTAATTTACATACTGGGAGTATAAACAATGTTCTTTTATATTATTGTTTTATTAATAAAGGTGAAAGCATTACTAGCACTTAAGCCTTGTTCTAAAGCGGCTAGCATATTCGAGTAGCCAGTAATTTAGTAACCGTGTATGGGCACCACATTTATCCAATAGATTAGTGGACTTTTTTAGTTTCTAAATTACTCAACTAAAACAGAGTCAAAACTAGGCTTCAGGGAAATGAGTGTCATGCGTTTTTATAATATTCTATAGTGGAGACGTGTTAATTTTAACACAAACGTTCCATAATGTTTCACTCAATTATTTGCATAACATATTTATTTATATTGTAAATAGTCGCGTCATCAGTAATGGAAACATACTGTCGCTGTCATAGAGAAACTAATGTAATTGTAAATTATATTTTAATACTTATTTAAGGAGACGTACCTTCATATTAGCCGAGCAAATTCTATACTTCAACTTGCCTAATTATGTATGTATTCTTACCTTTTTTCACAACACCAAAATAAATGGGATTTACTGTACTCCACAGAAAGAAAAAAAATGCTTGAATTGAACTGAAAGTGTGTAGGCGATTTGAAGTTTTGAATTTAGTCAATCACTTTTGTAGTTGACTGTACCTGTACGAGGTGGATCATGTTTTAACAGACAGGTGTCACGCTACAGTGATCCATAATCTTCTTTCACCAGTGTTGTAGATTTGCCAATTTTATCAAAACTTTAATCATATTTACATGTATATATCCTCATGCTATTTGCAGTCTAAATGAGACATAAATTCGCAATACGAGCGCAATTTTTTTGTATTCTAAAAACTAAAAATAATTATGCAACATGTAAATATTTTGTAGAACAAGTTTTCCTCAGTCAACGAAAAACTTATTCAATCGCTGGCTCGCTCATTCATTTCTACAAATCTTTCGTTGGCAACATTAATTTGGGCGCGGAATTTTGACAGACAAAACAAACGCCGCGCAAAGTTATCATTCGGATATAGATCGAATTAAAAAAATGAATGACTCACTGTACGATCGGAATAATCATTTTCCCATACGTTCATTCCATATGCAAGTACTTACAATGATCGAATTTGGCCCACGCATACACGCGCATGTCGGCGCGAATGAGCTGTGGACAGAATTATTACGGGGCTGCCACGATTGAGATTGTCAAAACAACGCTAACTAGCGAAATCGAACAACATTTGGCCGGCGGATGATAGAAAACAAACATTTACTTGCCATTCTTAAACACATGATCCGATTCTACAAACATTATTGAACGAATTTACGAGCCATCGAGATCAAAGTCGTATCACAAAAATACGAGTTTCGGATAAAAAATCACCATGCTCCTTATGCATCATGGCGATAGAGTTGAGATTCGGCTGTGGGACGGGCGAGATGATCGCAGATGTGGATGGTTGGCCATATTTTTGTGGTAGGCAACAATTGCGCGCGGCCGGTGTTGCCACGAAGACGTTCTGTTCCTCCCTCGGATTCCCGGTCGCGCTAATTTTGATTGAACATATTTTTTACGTTTCGATTACGCAATATTTTTAGAAACATCGGCAATACGAGGCGATGATTGGTGCACCGCCGCTTGATCAAAGACGGCCTGGATGTGATTTGAGTGTTCCGGCGTCGGAGCAGCGCTAGATAGATTAATTGGTTGTTATGAACACATTAGATCCTTTGTTTAATTTTTTATTACACCACTGGGAAAATAAGTAAAACATATCTCATCGAGCTTAAACGAATCGGCTGTTTGCATTTATTTTTAATTCAATTCAAACATCGATCAGGGATTTCAAATATTATTCTACTCTAAAAAAATTGAACGGAAAATATATCGTAAAATCATCACATTCGTAACGAAATGAACGAATGAATCTCACATTCGGATTGAGCCGTTTCCCGTTCCTTCACATTCGACATTCTCGCTCCAAATGAGATTCTCTGCACCGAGTGTTTTATGAGCCATCTAATAAATTAACATTATTTAATGACTATCAAAATAAGTGTGTCCATGTATGAATAAATCGAATGGTGTTTTTTGTTTGTTTGTTATAATACGCTTGCGCTAACCGAAACTGCTGGAACCATTAATCGACATTTTTGCATATCGTTAATCGATTCAAATCGATAAACTATTATAGTTGGTTGTTTTAGTATTTTTACGACTGTGTAGGTGTAAAGCTGATGAGGGCAAAGATCAATGAATTATGTATCCTGGAAACATTAAAAACAAAAGAAATATTATATTTTTTAATGTGTGCGGTCATCGTGCAAACTTATATTTCTTTTGTTGAATAAAGTAGCTAAATTACGACTAAATTATTTGATAACTAAATGTTTCTGCTAAAATAACAAAAAGGCATCTATTATTAAGTCGATGTTATCAACATTAATTTATAGAGTAGAGCAATTTTTCGATTTTATGGGCTCATATCAGTATAGATATATTTCTCCATATAACAGATATACAAAATAACAGATGACAGTAATTTTTATTTACATAGATTTTCCTGATCTGTACCCAATTACAAATATTGTATTGAATCATATAAGGGAATATTGATCTACGTCCAAATCGGAATAAAAAAGGTAATTTCGTCAAGGTATGTGTTTCGAAGCCCAAGTATGTCGCTTAAAAGCCAATTCAACACCGCAGCGCCAAGTAGGACTGTCGATATTTGATTTAATACATAATAATTACGATGGCTACATCTTGACGAAAATGATAATGAATCATTTCGCGAACGCAAACGTTATAAATCTATCGTGTCAATTAGCCCACTTTATTGCAGTTTTATGTTAATGTAATGGACGTCTTAGGTTCGATGTTCGACGCGTGACGTGTCCAATCACCAATTTCAGGTATTCCCAAATAAAATGTTGTCATACAATTTTCCTGTTTGATTTGTCATATTATACAGCGTGATCCAAAATGTGTGTGTGGAAAATTAAAAGTTTACGTTTACTTCTTAACATAACAATACATGTTACTAGTGTAAACCTACATCATAATTGATTAAGACGCAATATTAAATACGTAAAGTATAGTTAGGAAATTTTTACAAAAAGATTCCGCCATCCAAGCGATACCAAAGCATACAGCACACTTGGTCTAACCCCGTAAGTTGTATTGAACCCCCGCAGTATCTTCAATACTCCGAGCTTGTTGAAATACACACCCACATATCAAGCATTTATCCCCGAAGGGGTATGCAGAGGTGCAACCAGGGCACCCCCTTTTCGCCAAGTTTATACCGTCCAGTGATGTGATAGGTGCGAGCCTATCGTCATCTCGGGCACGAATTCCAGACTCCGGGATGATACTGAACAGATAAACGGAAGTATCACTTTGCCCGACCCGGGATTCCAACCCAGGACCACAAAGCGCTGCCTTACCGCGCATGCAGTACAAATAGACAACTGAGGCAAGGTTTATATACAAAACAAAATAGTAATAATAGAGCTTAATTTTAATTCCATGCAAAACAATTATTCTTAAAATATATAAAAAGATAATATTGTAATGCTTTTCATGTTTGCATGGACCCCTCAGGTAAAAGTCTAAGATAAAGCCAAAGATTTCTATTTTTTCCAGTCGCTTGCAGTGACCATCCATCCTCACAATTTGCTTTTAATTAATTACTGAAGTGCATAAAGTATTAGTATACTTTATTAATATTAAAGTCTTTTTTTTGTTATTTATGTTTTTGCTAAAATTCAATTCTATATACAAATTTTGTTAATATTTTACTATGTGAGAAATAAAACAATATAAAAATAATACTCAGCAAGTGATAAAGTAAAAATTTACATCGACGCCATCTTGTATTTACACCACAATCAAAAATGCAGTGTTAAGCTCAAAATATTCATTATAAAAATGACATTGCATACAAAAAACCTGTTTCACATACCAGCAATAATGCGAATAAAAATAAATATTACTTAACCATTGGAAATAAATATGGCGGATGATTTATGTCGGTATTGACATTGGGTGCGCGCGCGCAGGACGCCATCTTGGCCGCTAATTGCCGCTCTGTCGTTAAATCAGTCACACAGACGGATGGACGGGCGGATATTTGTTTTTTCGGTAACAAATTGACAAATTGTATTGTCTGTACATCCTTGACATCAAAGACATATGCTCTATGAACAAACGTCTTGGACATTTGATTCAATGAATGGAGACTAGACTTTTAAATACAATTTCATCAAAATCTATAAGTTTTGATGAGTGTCCATTAATCAAATTATAATCAGTTTTATAATAACAATTAGTGGTAACAATTAAAGTGAGTATGTAAGTAATTTTAAACATATTACTGGACTTACAACGGAATCAATTGGTTTTCACATTAGGTCAGCCCACTCATATGTATAGGTACTAAATTGGCAAATTCAGAAAGAAAAGGAAAGTGATACATATAAATATTGCATTTAATGGTCATAAGTATGTGCTTGTTAAAGTTTTGTTATTGTTCTAGTAAAATTATTTTTTACCCTTTTTACGTTACAACAATCTTCCTGCCTATTTAGCTACATATGAAGTTCCCTAGATTTTTAGTTTGAATTTGAAAAGGGTCGGATATTTTATCCAAGGTGGTAATTTTCAATTTCCATCGCCTTCACATACCAGTAAGATCCAATTTAACATCTACCCCAACTAATAAAATAATACATAAAATATATAGTTTGAACGGAAATTAATACTCTTTGCAAGTACACCTGCGTAATTACTTAATATTAGTCTCCGATAATTACTTCGTCAATATTTTATGTACTGCCGGAACACTTCAGCGTTGCGTGCTGACATTTAGCGATATATCCCAGTTAACGAAATTGACTATAAATTTAATTTATACAATAGTCAATTTTATAGATCTTAAAAAGTTAATATCGGCTGTCGAATCGATAAACAATTTTTTAAATCGGTTAATCCGTACTAATCTTATTGATATTATAAATTCGAACTCATTCATACTTTCAGTTAGACCACTGGATTTTGATTTTGATGACATTTGGTGTTGAGTGAGCTTAATATTCAAGAAAGGACATAAGTTACTTTTAAAAATATTTGTTACAAAATATCTTTGGGTAGAAACTACAACTAAAACCTAGTAACAAAATCAATATGTTATAATTAGGCTATCTCGATATGACAATTGGATGAAAATTCGAATTGTAAAAAATATTTTAACGTTGGATAGTTCCATTAAAGGCTATAGGCTATATAACAGCACGCTATAAAATGACGAAGTTCTGAGGTAAAAAACGAAAAAATACACTGCAAATTAAGAACCTACTCTTTTTTTAAATCCATTAAAAATATTATTAATTGTTTCTTTGTTACAAAAACCAAATATTGAGAAATAAAATTTAGATAAATAGTGAATATCTATCTAATAATAGCTTAACTGTACAACCGCCTTTCAGGTCATTTGATGCATAAATTATGAATTTAAATAATAGAAAAAATATTTTATATCATTTTTATCTATAAAATATTTTACTACCATGTTATCTATTATCAAAATTTACTTAATGTTCTTTAAAAAGGATAACATTGTTTTTATATCTCTATATATTTTTCAAAGGTACAGAAGTCTGTTTTGTCATTTCACTTTTATCAATTCCACGTATTATTTGAATCATATATTTTGTCGTCTTTTCCAAAGAACTTGCAGACAATGTGAACAAATATTTAACTCAGTATTTCACTTTTATGGACTTACATTAACTATAGTTTAATTCATGTGCATTTTAATTCCCTTTGTTCTGTGTACATTTATTTTATTTATCCAAATCCTACACAATTTATTCCACATCAGGGGCCTTATTCTCTATCCCGCACGTTATTTTGACAGTGCATAACAAGCACGTAACACAACGCGTCATGTTTAGGACCATAGAAATTTGGCTTACAGAATACCATTTCACGCACATTTCTTGAAGATAACATGACACGGCCGCGTTACGTGTTTACACTATCATACAGAATAAGGGCCCAGTTTATTTACTATACATTTTATTGAAAACTTAGGTATTATTTTTCTCTTTGTGATTCAAATTTGATACGAGGAACTTTTACTTCGAAGGTAGTAGTCAAGAGTATAGATCAAATATGTCTGCGATTTATTAGTGTAAGGTTATGAAGTTTTTTGTTTATTTTTTATATACCTCTAAATGTTTGACTAGACCGTCTAGAAATAGTAATAACAACTTCCAGATCTTTGTATACAACAGGCCGGTTTCAGGCGAGGGATAACCATCTCTGGTCAGTCGAATCTCTATCTGGACTCTACTCTACTGTGATTACCATCACGTGCAGTAGGATCTTTCAATTTCTTTGTTCATTGGATTTGGATAAGAAATGCAACCTGTCAGCGCGGGCAGGCGTAATACCGGGTGAGTGAAGACGGCCTAGACAAGTAATAAATACCATTGGCATACAAGAAAACTATATAGAAGTGGTACCTTTTCGTATGATAACTAATGGAGTTCACTTACCATCAGGACAAGCTCTTTTACTCGTCTATATAAAAAACGTCTCCAAAGTATCCACACCACATCGCATAATAACCTTACTTCGGTTGAGTTCATTTGTCGCATGTGACACCGCTATAAATAACATAACATAAAGTTGTCAAAAAGTCCTTTACGCACATGTCGCGGCATATGCCGGCTTACAATTTTATATCGATAATGTTGGAATTGTACGAATTCCTGCAGCAGGTGGGTCGACAACTTCCCGCATAGTTGCAGGTTATTAGTTTAGCGCAAAAATATCTACACATATTGTAATATAAATTTTTCTTTACAAAAAAAATTGGTGGCGCGAATTTTAATGTCTTTTTTTGTTTCCCCGGGATGAATATGTTTTCTCAGTCTCAGTCGTGTTGCATTGAATCCATGTATTTTTCGAATTAAGTAGTCTATCTAGATCTCTATGTATCACATTTGATCAAAAAAAGGAGTATTGAGAGTTCATTTTTAATAAACATTAAAACATATAACGTGATTTTAAAAAAAATTGGTAATTTTTGACAGTGATACTTTGTAAACAAAATTCTATTGAGATTAATGAGATCTCAATACAATTTTATTTGTTTTGCTTGATCAAAGTTGTCATTAGTTTGTGCGGTTTGCTTCTACAGAGCTGAGACGCTCGACTGTTTTTAACTTCCAAAAAAGGAGGAGATTCCAAATTAATGTTTGATTTTGTTTTTTTGTAATTATAATTATTATTCCACTTTACTTTTTTTTACATTTTCATATACATCTTAAAAATAAATGCTTAAAAAATAATTTACGATGACGAGCACCAAACCCAAACCAAACTATAATATAATTATTGTTACGTTATAGTAATAGCTATATCTTCTAACCAACACATCTAACATCCTTAATTTTAATATAACAAAGTTTTTATCCTCATAGCTTAGGTTTATAATGTAGCAGTCGCAGGTTCAATCACGTGTTTGGTATCGAGGTCTTTACTGATACTCCTGTTGGATTAATGATCATGTTATACCTCGTACCGTGTATATTATAAATTATAATGTGTACTGGTAAGACCACTCTAAGAAAGGCGCTCCTCTCTTGGAGTGATTTTCACCTCTCTTGGACTGCGAGGAAGAATAAAAATATTAAAACTATGAATGAAACGACTCATGTTTCAGCTAGAATTATAATTTAACCTAGATATTTTTGTTAAGAACAATATTCACTGTCCTATAACAACTCATGAACTAATGTCATAGAGGTTTGATTTATTTAAATTTTTGTAATGGATAAACTAATAATTAGGTACTACGAATTTAGAAAATTCTATATTACCACTAACAACTACTTTGTATACCGAGTATGTGTGTTAATACGGGAGGTGCCGTGAGACAAAGCTACTCAAAACTAGGTATAGCTTGACAAGGTAAAGAAAAAACTTCAGCATGTGGTAAAATATGGGTTTAATTTCTTGTACTGACAACGTTTTTGAAACGATAAAGCAAAAGTAGCGTTTCCAAAACAGATTTTTTATTGTCCTAGTCAGGCTGTACCTGTATATTTTGCAACGTTATTTATTGATTTACAACTGAACGAGAAGACACGCAATCAGAACGTGATAAGCATCACTTCTACCCATCCAATCGAACTTCACATACAAAGTACCGTGGCTCTGCCCGCAATCCCATTTTCGCGAGTTTATAAGACAAACTCTGATAAGTAATAATACTTTATGTATGTGAAGATCATGATAAAGTATTTTTTACATAACGCTACAAAATAAAACAACATATTCATCTCTACCTCTGCGAACATAGTACTAAAAATCATTAATGAATAATGAATTTCGCCTATAATCCCGCTTTACTTTCAGATTTTTTGAACATTTTGTAATTTAGTGCGAATATAATGTGTGTATATCTGACTGAAAGCGTGATGTCACTCCAAAAAATTCTCTTCGCGTAATAGGTAATAGAGACCTTGGGCATGTAAAATTAAATTATTTTTTATTTATATTTATTTTGTATGAAACTTATATTTTTTTATTTAAAATCTATGATTGATTGATTGATTACAATTACCTTTGGTGAAGTGTTATGTTCAAGAAGACAAAGGTATGGTTTGGTTTATTAATGCAATGATAAGTTGACTCTACATAATATAATGTAAACTGAGGGGTTCTTATTTATCTAATTCTAAATGGATTTTGGATTCCATTTTCACTATAATATGGAGTAATGAATAGATAATGATTTATTGTAATCTATTTTCAGACGACCCAAAGACGAGGGCAAGAAAAGCTGTGTGTTCGATTACACAAAAAAACGTGACCAGCAAATTTGCGATTGTCGCTTTTATGGTTATAATCTTGAAACAGGGTTTATATTAGAATTAGGCTTCGCCCGCGTAAAGGAGTTTTCCGGGATAAAAGTCCCGCTATATATTATCCCGGAATAGAAAATAGCCTACAACCTTCCCAGGGTCTTAAACTATCTCCATACCAAATTTCATAAAAATCCGTTCAGTGGATTTTGGGAAATCAATACATACAAAGAGATAGAAAAGGGGCTTTGTTTTATAATATGTATAGATTATACTTTATATGTCAAGTGTACCTAAATATGTTATTCTTATATATAATCTAGGTGGTTTCTATTGGCGTGTGATGTGCAGAATAACAGCGCATCGCTAGAATACTTCTATTTATTCTTTGATATTCAAACTATCCAAACATTAGGGTTGTTTCTCTTTCGAATTTTCATTATAGATCCATAGAAAATAAACTTAAGGTGTAATAAATTCATTAAGTATTTAAAGAAATACGTAACATATTGAGTTTTCATTATAATAAGATGAATAAACCATAGTAATATCATTTGATTTGTTTTGTGGTAGCACACGATAATTAAAAAAAACACTATATACTGAGCCAAACCTATTGTCAAAACTGAATTTCATAACAAATTACTTCATTTTAATTTGTTGGCATTTGTATAATAATATATTCTGTGTTCATTTTTGTATTTTTAAATTAATGTAATTGTTGCAAACCGTTTTAATTAAGTCAAACAAATAAATAAATTGATATTTATAGTAGTATTTTAATTTAGTTTTCTACGCGTGAAAGCTTGTAATTGGCATATAGTTATTTATTATTGTAAAATTAGCCGAATATCTGCGAAAACCTCAAAATAAATTAAAAATAACACTATAATCCGAATACCCAACATAATTCTAATTAAACATATTTTCTTTTACTGCATCAGCGTGATTAGATGTAGCTTTATTGACATAGAACTTATCAACGGTACTTAAGGACGAGTTTCCAAAAATAAATATTCGCGGCGAAACATAACTCGACTACTTTTTTCGTAATTATTCGAGTAATATTGTAATACAGTAAATTAATAAATAATATTATTTGAATTAAATATTGAAGATGAAAGGATAATCACGATAGTTGGTAATTAACGTAGAATAGTTTTAATTATAAATACACAATTAATACTTATTAGTTACATTCTTGATTAACGGCATTATAATATTGAATTAATGGGAAATTGTTGAAATTAAAAAGGCCAAAGAGCAAAATTTCGGAGAGTGGTGTGGAGGTCTTCTTTTAAAGTTTGTATAGGTTTATGTCATTGTGTCCATATAATTGAATATTAAAAATACTGTGACTCTTGCGTTGACCTAACATTATATTATTTGCGCCTAAATGTGCGACTTTTGCATTGACCTAACACGATATTATTAAAATACTTTTCACAAGCTACGCCCACAACTTCGTCTGCATGGACTTAGATCTATTCGAGTCTGGAAGTTTAAAGTTAATTGCAAATATTAATACGATGGCAATTTGATTGATTAAACATTTCGCCTAATTACTGGACTATAATTAAACTTTAATTAATGCTTTACAAATCTATTTTACTATGAAGATAGGCTTACACTGTGAAATGAAAATTGCATAATGGACCGTGAGATAGGTATACACGTTACACCTGAGCCTAACCTGGAGAAAAACCAGCGTGAGCTTATGTGATGACTTAGCCAATTTAGATAAATTTTGATGGGATGTTTTAGTGTCTAATTTAAAGGCTAACTAAGAGTGTAAGATATTGCATTAAATGTGTATGTTATGGTACCTTTTAAATAAATCTATATCATTTGCCAACCAGCGATTTGCTGTGGCCTAAACAAGTATTAAAAAAGCAAATAAATAACTAAATAATTAGTAATAGTAGAAATACTTTTTATAAATTGCAAAAAATTTAACACTGAATGCATGTAATGGAAAAACGGAACATAATTAATTAATTTACATTAGAAATTCGAATTTCGAATACTATTTTTTTTAATCATGTATAAGTATTATAATACCTAATTACTGAAATCGTTACATATTGAAAATTACTTTTTGTAAGAACATGCCTATAATTTGTAGTTTTTAAAATGTATAAAACGGAATGGCGAATATACCTAATTATTGGAAAAACTATAATAATGTACAACATAATGTTTCGAAATACATAATGTATATTAAGCAATTAAAAAAACTTACGCGCAATTCTATCCGAATATAAAAAGGTATGCTATAAGTTTTAACTCTTATCAGCCTTTCAAACGTTGCTTTATAATTGATAAATATTAAAAATGGAAAGCACATGTTATTTATCTTACAAACCTATCTACGTAGACATGTATTTATAGCTATGGAAATTTAATAAATGAAAATGTACCTAAGTTCTCAGTTTTAAAAGCATTGTTATTATTTATAATTTAAAACGTATTGATTGATTATAAATATTGATAAATAACCTTATATTTACGATTATCATAAAATATCAATTCCATACATGTTTTCAAAAACAAAAGCGTAAAAATACTAGCATTTAAAATTCATAAACCGTTATAATTGTAAAAATGAAACAGTATGTATGTACCTACTTTAAAATTGTAATTAAAAATCTATTTATAAAAAATACTAAACTTTAAAATAAATTCGCATTCGATTTTCAAAAAGCATGTTGCAATGTTTATAGCTTGGCGGCGCCCCTCGTCGCCCCGCCCCTGGCTGCCCTCGCCCCGCGGCGCCCCGCGCGCTGCACACTGGCGGCCGCGGTCGCCGCGCGCGCGACTCCCGACCGCTTGCCACCGCGCATCGATGCAACACTCGCCAAAGAATAAAGATGGCCGACCCATACAGTATACACACGGCATTCATACACACCGTGCTAAATCATTTGACGTTTTTTTTCGATCGGCGATGTAGGCCTAATGGACATTTTGTGAAAAATAGCAGTCTATCCAACAATATTTTGGTGTCACTCCTGATGCAACTATAGTTAACAAATGTGTTAAATTAAAATAAATTCAAAAATATTTAGTATTTTTATTGCTGATAAATTATTTTTTTCATACCGTCTGCATTTCATATTTTCATAACTTTGTCTTGATTTTGCAAAATACGAAGAAGAAATCGTTTACATAGTCCTATGTGAAAATGTATCGTATAGAAATTAGTCAAGTGAGGCCTAAACTGAAAGGCAATCAAAGTTTAATGTTTTTTCATATAGGAAATTGCACTTTATGCAATGGATAATGTTTGTAAAACATAAGTAATGTCGGCAAATTACTTTTATCCCCATGTTTTCTGGAGTAGGGTAGAATTCATTCAATGTTTACTAGGTATCGTGGTGCAGTGATTCATTCGCGAGTGTTTCAGGAGCGCTCGCGAGCGACCAGAGCACCGCCGCGGGCCGCCGCCGCATCCTCACTGCCCGTAAACAGACAGTTTCCAAACTTTTCCCAGACAAACACGCGACACGAACTCGGTGGCCCACACCTAAACTGTTCAAAACTCCGTTCCCGTGTCGGGCACACGAACACCGACAGGTGACACTCTACAAACAAACGTGTGGACGAGTTAAAAAGCCATAAAAATTCTATAAACACACACGATCGGGGCTTTTGTCACGTATCTCGGTAAAATATGCTCACCTTCCAGGCCCTATGAATATTATAATGTTGACAGCCGGGCTGGCGGTGGCGGCCCGCGCTGCAGCGGCGTCTCCAGCGGTGTCCGACCACCTGAGCAAGCAACTGCCGTCTCACCGGGTACTGTATCCTTTGTTTCCCAACTTGTGTTTGTTTTCTGCATACGTGAAACGAATACTTGAGCACATCAAACAGCACGCGCGAAGTAGAACCTCATTCCAATCCATCAATGGGCAACTTAAACAAATCTCGCGTGTTTGAACAGATGCGCACCGCGAGGGCGGCCGCTGTCGCTCCCGGTCACTGGTCACAAACTGGCACTAAGTTGTCGGGACGTAGTTTGGCACAACACGTGAACACGTCGCGTAAAGACGCACGAGCGCGGGCGCGGTGCGGTCGCGTCGCGGGCCGCGGCCGGAGTGACGCGCCGGCCGCCCGCCAGCCGCCCGCGCGACGCCAGCGCCCGCGCGGCCGCCGCTAGAACTAGCCGAGCATGCCCGCCGCCCGACTGGCCCGACGCCGCGCGATACCAACTTGCATCCAGCGCCGTGCACCGGCTGCATCGACTGCAGCGGCGTGCGGCGTACAGCGCACCGCATGGGTTTCGTAATGTTTTTGTCTATGTGCTCAACAATAACTTATTCAATTTTAATTTTTTTCTGGCTTTCATGTCTATTGAGATTATTAGTTATTGTCAAAAAAAATATTATAACTATGATTTAAATAAAACTAAAATAATGAATCTCATACTTGTCTTAAAATGTTGTAAAATATAACCCTACCCGACCATACCGCAACAATTCATACGTGAGTTGTCATTAACTCAGAAAGTCATGCAACCTAAGTGTCATAAAATAGTCCAAACATTTTAAAATGTTGCGAGTATTGTCAAAACACGGGTGAAGCGCGCGCCGCCCGCGCCCGGTGACGTGACCTTGCAGTTGGCGGTGCGCGGCGGTGCGGCGGTGCGCGGCGGAGTGCGGCGGTGCGGCGGCGGGGCGAGCGTGCACGCTGCACCGCGCGCGTCTCGCTCGCTCCGCCGCCGCCGCCCCGCTCCGCCGCGGCCGCCCCGCGCGACGGGCGGCGTCACGCGGCCCCGCCCCCCGCCCACCGCGCTACACCCGCTTTTTACCTTTTTTCCCGCGTCGGTAATTCACTTTCGTTCCGATTGTTGTTTGTACCTACGTTTTGACGATTCCAAATATGAAATTAAATATTATTAATTTGAAATACATAATAATTATGATTATATTTCAATATTCGTTTTGCAGTAAACAACACGCTTTGTGTTTCTATAGGTAAGGATTCCTTTGAGGCTTAATAAAATTAAAAATATTTATAAATTAATATTTATTTGTATTTGTTAAACAACAATAAAAAAAATAATGTAAATTTTATTTCATAAACAGGATTTGTATGTAGGGTTTTATTTAAAACAATTGTATAACAAGTTCTGTTACGAGTCGTTGATTTTTATTGTTTCATTAAGTTTTTGTAATCATTTTATTTACAACTTTAACAAAGTAGATTATTTTTTATTATTGACCAAATAGATATAACAAATTAATTTTAAAAATACATACGTAATAATTTCTATTTAAAATTATACCTACTTTGTAATGCACTCACACAGAGGCATCAGTATGTACCTTTATGATAGGTGCTTACATATGTCTCTACAATTGAAAATACCTGTAAAAATATAAACATAGATATAAGTATAGGCATACATTGAATAGATACCCACCGAGATTTACAGAATTTAAAGAGATTTTATAATTCATAAAAATATAATTTATTTTCAATATTCGTGCCTACTTCCTACGCTACTTCAAAGAAACTTGTTCAATCACATATAGGGATTTCTTATTACATTTTGCAGTAGGTATTTGCCATATTACTGCCTCTCAAAACTACATCAGAATCAATTGGGCCGCACTCACATCGCAGTCATAAAATGCATTCACTCAATACAGTATTGAGTATTAAGTCGACTTCCAGGCAACAATGTGGTGAAACGGGATTAGGCATCCAGGACAACAGGATAAAAAAAAATCTCTTATTTTTTTTTTACAGTGGACAAAAATGAAATACCTTGTTACAGTATTGTAAGTGGTCATCAGTTATTACCCTACTGTTTGAAAAGGACCCAACCACCAACCTTCCATAGATCTGATCATAGGTAGATTCCATAAATAAATAAATGAAAAAAAAATTTGCTTATAACTTATTACGGGATCACATTCGAATACATACCTATTACAAAAGTCCAGGTGAACGTGTGTAACGGATCTATAAGGGCAGGCATAGATTGCTTTTTTCAAAATCCCTAAATGTTTAACCTTTTTTATGAATAGCAATAGCACATTGACAAGCGGTCTAATAACCCATCTGATGGCAAAGATTCACAGTTATCCACGACTTTTAACAACCCTGCACACTATATAGTGAAACCGTGGTAAATATAATTAAAATGAATTTTACTTTAGTTCAACCTTGGAGACGAACACCGGATTCGCTTGATGAAAACCATCTCGACCAGTTATAAACACCCACAATTACAGAATAATCATAGATACATAGCACTTACAGAAAAGGGCTTATAGGAAAGGAAGGAGAGTTTATCGATCTTAAGGAATCTATCGCCAAAAATACGAAACATATCAGTTTTCTGTGGATTTCTTTCCCGTAGGATTTCTGTGCGACAATAGTACGATCCAAAGCGAGCAAGCATATTCGTGCTGTAGAAAAATATGTGTTCAACATAGCTCTACCATTTCTATTGCGCAGAACCACACAGACCACAATCGAAAGCAGTTAACAGTCCCCTACACTAAGTCGCCATTGCCCAAAGATCATTGACATCTTAATCGCGAGTGCGATTTGGATTCGGCACCAATCGGAGCAGCATAAATCCGCATCTTATCAGTCACCGGGCGAGCGGCGACTGTCATAAACTGCACAGTTTACGGACAGAGGCTGGACATAAGGCGCAACGTATACTCTCAAGCCGACATTCGGATTGGGTGACAAGTGTGGCTTGGTCGACTTTTAGTGTTAGCGGTGCGTATGCGCATATGATCCTTAATTCTATGAAAAAGAACAAGTAAAAGTTTTCCACCTTAACAAGCATAATAATGTTTTTATACGGTCCAGACAAAGAGATCCCACTACAACTGATTAAGTGGAATAGAATGTCACCTGATTGGAGATGATTACCCCTCGTCAGTCGACAAAATTATGTCGATCTATTTGAAATCGGATATGATTTTTTCTACTGATTACAGGAATCGATACATTTTTACACCTTATAGGATGGCGATAAATGGACACATGGAAAAAATCCGGTCACAGTAACTCACTCCTAATGGCGTTCCGGGATCAGCTGGTGTTTATCCAGAAAGACAACCCAACTCCTTCCCAGTGCCAGGGGAAAAAAATTAAGAAAATCGTATAAATTAATTAACTAAACAATCTCTTATTGGGTCCGGATTTTCAGTTTCAAGTAAATTTTAATTTGTCAGTAATCTTATTAAGCAGCCGATGTAGTATGTACTTATTTTTATTACCATTTATTTGGGAACGCAGATTATAGTGTTTTGTATTTGGTCGGCTTATACAGTTATGTGACGAATAGCATTTACACAGAAGTTGTGAAAGGGGCCCTTAGTGACATTACAAGTCAAGAACTAAACTCATCATAATTCATTCAACACGTATATTCCCCGCGAAATCACAAATGACTCAACTATTTCTTTACATACAATATACAAGCCTTAAGTCTCCTGCGCATCGAGTGAGCGGGAGGCCTTAATAAACCCTTATTACAATAAGTTTGAATTCCCACAGGTGGGCATAAGATGCGTAGTTTATGGGTCCCGCTGACGGCAGATTTATCCCATTCCGCAGTTAATCGGTTAGGGCCTGACGGGTCGTTGGCATTTGGCGACTGTGTCCCGTCAGGTACGTTCTTATTTTTATAAACAAATATTGTACCACATTGGTTATTAGAAGAAGCTCTTATAGTTGAATATTTATTTGTTCGATTTTTTGTATACGTGCGCGCCAAAGTGGCTCCACTGCACCTGATGGTGTGGTGAGGTCCAATAGAATGTCGAGATGTATAAAATATTTTATATCCGGATAGCGACCACTGTACACAGACTAAAACTGGCCATGGTGTCCCACGTAAGTGTGTGGCGTTCTGGATTCAACCTGTGTATATCCGGTTTCAATAGGCCGGCATAATTGTATCGACTGCCGAGGGTAATCACCTCTCGTCAGTTGACATTGTATATGACCCCACTCCACGTACCATCAGGTGCGATAGGGGTCAATTTGCGGTACACATGAAAAGGGTCGATGCAAAGTAATAATTATATTTGCTAGAGTTTCCTTAAAAGGGATACAACACTTAACTAAAACTTAGTCTACAGTGTATCTGTTTAATAACAATACAGGAGTAAAGTTTGCAGTTAAATTCAATTTTAGACAAAACATGATCACCAGTTTATAATCTTAAAAACGTCAGTCGGACAATTTAGATACCTATGGTAGAACTAAGAACCTCATAGTCCACTCGGCAATTATTTTTTAACATAAAATATAACAATTTTCAATTCGAAAACACGTACACAAACGTTAATGTCAACCTACAAACACAAAACAACACAATCCATCAAAATCATCTCAGGATGAGAAACAACCTGCCCACCAATTGTAAACTCTATGTACAAGAGAATAAATTCTATATTTGCGCAATAGTTTGATAGCGCCAATAATCTATATGTAATTTAGGCTCGTAAAAATCGGCAATTTTTGCGAGGAGCTACGTCTGAATCTGTCATCAGTACGGGCTTTTTATGGCGCCAAATTATACGGCAGAGGCGCATGCGCGCGCTACATTCGATTGAAATGCACTAATGACATTTTGCTGAGTCATTCGTCATTTCTACGTGAGAATGACGAATGACTTCATGTAACGTTTGTAGCTGATAGTAATGTGATAACTGAAAGCATTGTAATTATTATATAAATATTTGTACGTGAAGAAAAATCTTTGAACTCATTTTTTAACACACTGCGCGAGTAGGGGAGGATTAGATTTTGCTTGATTTAAAGTTTATATAGGAGGAGTGCTGGAAAATTAAATTTATATATTATAAATATATTAACGTGGCTGTTTCTGCTGGCGAGCACATTGCATAAGTATTGTCCTGTTAAGGTTTAAAAGTAGAGGCCAGTGTAGTTACTGCATTTTTGAGAATAACAACTAATGTCACTGAATGAAGAAAATGATGTAGGTCCAAGCAAAGCTTTGTTACTCAAAGTCTTTAGTAGTGCCTGTGCTTAACATCACAATAGGGGCTGAAGACGTCGTGATAATATCAATTACTTAATATTAAATGTATGGCAATATAACCTAAGCTTTTGTTTGTTATATTATTGCTCCCACTTCCAGAAAAATGTTGGCGACTAATTTTATGAACTGCAAAAAATTTTCCTGATGTACTCGTACAGTAGTGACGTGTAAGCTATTTTAACTTACATGTTTATTAAATTAAGTGATTATAAAATGATGTGTTATCACTCTAACTACATACCGGAAGCGTGTAGCACACACGTGGTATAAAAAACTAATAGATCAGGTATTTCAAAACTTTTCCGCGTCACCCTCACATAGATGCGCACTAGCCCCCTCCCCGCACAGCCCCCGCCGCACTTCTCATGCCGACATGATAAACAATAAATAAAACTCACAATTGTATGCACCAGTAGAGCTGTCAAGTTGCCTCAACTTCTCTATAAAAGGAAGCGGCGTCGGAAGGGTGACCGCGGCAAAGTTGCATGCAACCCGGTTTTAATTACCCCTGTTTACCCTACGCCCCTCCGCCGTCCGCGCGGCGCCCCCCACGCCCGTGGACGAGATAATAAATATGGTCTTCGCACGCACTCATACAACGATGCCTTGTAATTGACTGTTTTTGACATGTGCTTTTCAAACTTTGTGTCTTAATCCGCATACTTTTGTACGTAAATACCTTTACGAAACACATAAATACGCGACATACAAATTAGCTATGTTTACTACATATTTTTAGTAGCCGAGTATCGCTTAATGCTGTGCTTAAAACTTTATGCTACCAACTTGGATTTCACGTTTAACATAGTTAAGTTAAACCTTCGGGTTAACCGTATCATCAAATTCAATTATTCTAAAACACAAAAACATTTCCATAAATAACTTTAAGTTAGTTCTTAACAGATTCTTCAGATGTACGCCTCACACATTGTTGACATGTCGGCTGTCGTTGAAAGTTCCAAATAACAACATTCAAATCCCAAGAGAACTCGTGAACAAACAGTAAGCAAATGATACCATCTTCATCATCGTTATCGCAGCGTCCATCTGCATTTCACAAATTTCTAAAACTATGAACATAAAATTTATACATATATTTTTATAGGCGAACACATTTTTATGTTTTGTTTTATTATTATTTTATCATAAATTCCATCATTGACACATTAAATATAATCATAAATGTATAAAGTATGCAAGAGGGCGTCACGACGTCACGACGGCGCCTCTGACACCGACGCTCCTCTCAGCTGGACATTATTGTCTCCAGCGCTTTAATGTGTGCATACATTACAATACAAATATTTTCTTAATTAAGGGGCACTATTTAAATAAATTTTAATATTCAAACAGTAGAAAACACATTAATAGAACTTTGTGACCATTCTTTTGTGAGAGCCCACAGATAAATATTGGTATTTCTGATGGCAGGAATGTTGGTTCGCATTTCTGATATTTTTAATTTTTGTATATTAAACATATTTAATTATACGATTTACTATAAATGTCAGACGGATTTAGCATAACAATATATGGAATCTGCTTAGATAGGCGATAATGACTTCATAGTCAAGCTGCGAGTTATTTATGTTATTGGGCAAATAGATTTCACTAATGGAATATAAAAAGAGGATTGACTCCTGCCCCCAAGATAATAGCTATGTCTAGGCGTTTGTATTTTTAATAACTACACGGTCATTTTGAATCTAAAAATAATTCATTACTATACTTTCTGATAAGTATAACCTTTAATAATAATTATATCTAACTGTTTTCTAACTGAAAATTACATCAATTACAACCATGGTTGATGAATTATACGTAAATACTTCTTGAAATATTGTAATAATATCATGTTTTTTAACATTGCAGTAAATATCCTTTACATGCTTGAAACGCCTCTGCTAATGAGTCTTCATTAAAGATTTGCATACAATACTGATTTATCTGTCAAACCATATCTCCTAAGTTCATTTCACGTTATGTGGCTACTGAAATATTTCTTTCTCATTTACATGATATTTATTATCATTCAAAAATATTTACCGGTGTTATTCACATTGATTTATACTTACTGAGTTAATTAGCCTTTTAATGCTCATATCATACTCATAAGTTTCAAATTATAGAGATTTAAGTAAACTTATAAAAGAAACTTGTCATTCGATAGGTTCCATAATTTGAATATTTATTACAATATTAATTATAAATTTATACGAAAAGCAATTAATTTTAATGTTTAATGTCACTAGGTTATCATATTACTTGACCCACGTAGATTATTTAAAATATGTTGTAGTTATGTTTAGAAATCTATCCAGGCAAATAAACTTATGACGTGATTTTGCTCATCGACAAGAACACTCCAGCTGCTGGTTTGTGATCTAATGGTGTGAAAGGTAACTTGTATATCTTCATAAAGCATTAAGGTCTAGAGCACAATTTGTGTTTAAGAAACTACGCTGCAATAAGCATTGTCTTAGTAAACTAAGCAGTTACTAGTGATGAAATAATTTCACCATCTAAAAATACTAATTCAGTCCAATTATAACAATATTATTAACAATCCTAATTCCTAAGGGAAAAGCAAACCAATCACAACAAGTCATTTCTATGCACGTCAAACGAATTTTATTCTAATTGGTCCTTTTTCGCTATCAATCCGAAGCTAGTGGTTAGGATCGCTTATCGACCGCTAAGATATTATTAAATATTATTTTTCAGCTGTTGATAGACACATTGTGAACAAGTTTGAGAACCGCTGCACCATTCGAGAGTATATGATGAACGAGCGAGCGGAGCGACCACGTGATGCAAAATACACTAGTTAATGCCCGCCGCCTTGTTTATTGCATTAATTACCACGGGTAATGAGCGCTTTCATTAGCTGCACACGAATAGGCGAAAAAGTAGCGGTTGATAAAAGGACTTAATAATTTGCAAGCCTTGACTTGTCCTGCAAACTACAATGAAAATAACGAATTATGATATAACATAATGCTGACTGTCGTGGGATTGATTGCTTTGAATACCATATTTGGACTACATTTTATTCAGTATTTACTATCATTATTGTTAAATGTAGTTTGCAATTCCGGTATAAAAAGGTATGCTTTTGCCTAGTAAAAGTACTGAGCTTGTGGCTGGGCATGTCCGAACTATTTTTTAAATACCTGCCTTGTCCGATCTATACAAATTTCGAAATGATATCCTGCGTTGGGTATTGAAATGAAATTATTCTTACATTAATATTACTAATCTGAGTAATATTGCTACGTATCAATCCAACTTCATACTGACTGCGTCCGACCTTACGCCCTGGTTTAATCAAATTTCTTTTTTGTCGCATAAACCGGCAAACGAGCAATTGGGTACCTATTTTTAATGTATATACACCGTCTACAAACATCAAAAATACCAGAAAAATACGGCTGACAACTATATAATAAACACGATACGCCCTGCAAGTTATCATTTCTCTGCCTCCCTATAGTGTCTTCCGCTGAGGGACAGTATCGCCAACCCACTCGCTCCATTTATGAATGAGGCAGGTTCGTTCACACCGGCAAATGCCAAGGTCGCGTGGTACATGGCCACAGATTCCTGCATATTAATACAATCGATGATAGCTGGTATAAATCTGTCTCGATCGACAGTTCCACTGATTTTATTTACCGAGTTGATTGATGTTGTACACACTTCCTTAGTTTCTGAGGAATGCCTATATAAATATTTCAATGTCTGTGGTTTTGTGTTTACAGGTAAGCACATTGAAACACGCATTTATGCAGGATAATTTAGATGGCGCTACGAATGATAAAGGACTTTTCAACGAGTGATGTAGGCTAAATACACCAAAATAAAATTAACTGACAGATATATGACCTATTTATAAAAACGTAGATTTACTATGTATGTATAATCAAATACTTGAAAGACACGAGTAAGAGGTAACTGAATCGAATTGTATATTATAAAATATATCAACCTTAATATAAAGTATGTACATACTTATATATGCATATCATTTATGATTCTTTATGAAAATTAAAAGTTCGATAAAAGTAACCATCTCTCAATAATTACTGTTATTAAACATTACAGTGCCGACTACTGCATTTACGACGAGACGCTAGCACAAACTAAATTACTTAATTGTCTTTTTTTTCACGTAACATTTACGTTACTTTTAACGAACTTTCTACTTCATATTTCGACATATTATTTATAACACCCAACTACATTGTTTTACCGCTGCATCACCTAAAGGTTGAGTGGTAGACAATGGCTTCGCCGTTAAGTCCGTCTTTACACAATGTTGTATAAAAAGTGTAAATAAAATAAAAAAACATTGGCCGTTGAGACACATTTCTTAACAGCGTCCAACAGTAGAAATTAGAGCATATTTCCTAGATTCCTTTGCGGCGTCCTCTAACAGATAAAGTACGCATAAACGATATAACCCCAAAATTAACCTCGTGCCGGGGGCTAATGGACGCCATAACTTGGCTGAATCGAACCCAGCTTAGCACCTCGGTTTATCCGCTGCGCAAGCGCATAATGTAGATAAATTGTTCGGCTCAATCCCTTATTGGATTAATTTATGGTAATATGTTCAGATCGAGATAGCCAGTGCGGAGTTACGATTAAACAGTTTTTATGTAAATCCGCCATCTTTGTTCGCAGTTGGTATGGGTTCGCGATTATTGTGGTTTAAGGTAGAAGCGACTACAATACATATACAGTAAAAAAACAAACTAAAGAAATAGATTGGCGACATGTATGAGTGCAATCAAACGAATATATTTTTGTGACTTGTTCAAATATTAACATCAAAAGAGAATGAGAATTCCATATATGAAAGCAATATAAATAGACTTAAACAACTCATTCATTTTAAATATTTTTTTTATCATGGACAAGTACCAAACTACTAAGCTCTCCAGGTATATAGAGATCACTTCTTATCCCTTGGCAATGCTCAGTGGATTTTTAATAATAAAATGACACACGAAGGGCTGAATCTACAAGAATAAGCAAGCATACAATACTTCGATACTTTGTAAAAAGCGATTGATATTTCGAACCGCTACTATATCAATATGTCTTCTAACCCCAATTCGCTAATCGCTGACTCCTCCGCCCTCTCCCAACACTCGGACCAGCCGTGTTAATCATACAGGTTGTGGTATACGTGATTTTATGACACGCCGCGCGCCTGCATAATGTGATGGGTTTGTTTCTACACATTAATATAATAATAACCGGCGGAGGCTGGGTCACGCGACCTCTTTTTTGACCTCAGTTTAAAACGTAAAACGCCGCAGTAGATTTTTTACTTCTAATTAATGAGACTAATTCTTTCGTTTTATTGTTTGATTATCTGTTAGATGTACGTATCATATTCCCACTATTAAACACGAGCTGATTCCAACAGACCTTTTGCTACTTCTGGAAGGGCTTTGTCTATCACGCTAGCCGAATGCTGATACAAACTTCAAAGTTCAAACATCTTCAAAACCCTTAAATTTCACTTAGGTAGGAGTCCCTTTGATCTCTTTCTTCACTATTAAAACGTAATAGTTATTAAGACAGATATATACAGTCATAGGTGGTTTAGTTGCGAGGATTAAACCGATGATATTCAACTTGGATGTCTGTTCTATTGTCTACTCGACTATCGCCTTTTTCGTTAGTAAACGTTGTTTTTATCCAATTAGGATTATTTATAAAATGTCATTTTTTAATCTATATACTCATGTATAAACCTTTTTGTATACGTGCCCTGCAAAGTGGCTCCACTGCACCTGAAGGTAAGTAGAGTAGGGTCCAACAGAATATCGACTGACGAGAGATGATTACCCCTCGACAATCGACACAATTATGCCGGCCTGTAAAACCAGATATACGCAAACTAATCCCGAACGCGACATACTTACGAGGGCCACTACGGCGGGTTTTAACACCTTGTGTACGGTGGTCGCTATCCAGGCGGATATAGATATATATCCTACCACCAACTATAATAGACAATATGTACCTCATAAAACGATAGACTCGCCTCTATCACGAGACGGATATGACCTCAATCACTAGTTGCACCTCTCCACCTCGGGAATGCGTGACCGAATAGAATAACATACATACATGGCATCAAGACTATTCCCTTATCAGAAGTAGGCAAAGAGATATCTGGTTGATTTCGCTAGTTATATGAAATCCCATGAAAAGGGGACGGATCTATTGCCATTTATCGGCCACATAGAAAAACCCAATATCTCTTGGCTCGACCCGGGATGCGAACCCAAGACCTATAGTCGTACCGCGCACGCAATACTATGCCACCGAAGCAGCCTATACATTAACCGTCCGTTTAACCACATAGACAGCCAATGTTAACCAAATGATCTCCTAACGTTTAGCATGCTCATTCATACTTCCAAGCCTTACATCTACATATCGCTGTAAACTGCGAGATGAATTGGGAGCGTGCCGCGTGGTAAATTCCACGTACATACTTGGGAGGATGCAAACCAATAAATATATCGGCTGGGTTGAGGCACAGTGAATAAACATGAATGTGCCTACACTCGCGGCCGATGGAATGTGCCACGAAACGAAAAAAATTAAAAAAAAAATAATCAATGAAAAAAACCTTGAAATTAGAGACTTTATGACAACGCTCTTTGATATAGAAAAGGTTTAGACTATTTAACTAATTAAAGATAAAAAGATACTTTTTATATGCTTTAAATATATTATAATCTTCGTTCCAAGTATCCGTTTAATCTTATATTGCAAAAATAATAAAATTTTAATACAAATACAAAACACGTTTCAATCAAACACCTATACAACATTTTACTAAGTGCCAATCGCAATAAAATCACCAATTATCGTTTTGAAGAAACATTTTAGTGTAATGTGCAGTGTGGACGCGGCTTTATGTGGCTCGCAAACAGTTAGGATCGGAAATTTCGATTTTATCATACTTTTAGTGGATGAGTGTATCGAAAATACTTAAATTGACAATCGATATTGCTTTTGTAGCAATTACATGCAGTTATGGAAATATTTTTGAATATTTCCGACTAATTTCGAACTGAAACTGTTGCGGATTGATATTTCAAGTAAGAGATGTGGTTTCCAATATGTGTCATCATTCCAGGGAAATAAGGTATATAATTTTTAAAGATAAGTACAAATGAAAAAGGAGTAATTTTTTAAAATGAATATTACATACATACTCCAAGACTGATTCGTTATTTGTTCATTTTAGCACAACTTGCACAATACTAGTTTAATCAGAAGGTCATGACGATCGGCTCGTCATGAAAATTGAGTCAAATTCGTTCTAAAACATGCTTGAAAAGTATGTTGTCCCAACACGCAGTGGTGTGAGATAGGTGCAAGTGTAAGAAAACATCTTTTATCTCAGGGTGAAGAGCTCATACTGTATGATTCTAGGAGTTTCTACTGGTCGAGTACAGTAGCTCGCTTACCACTAGTCGAGCTACTTTCTCATTGTATATAAAAGTGTCCGATACCTTTGTGCCGACAGTGCAAGCCCGCGTTCGCAAGACAGGCCTCACTCAATATCGGATATTGTTCTTGCAAATGAGTATTTACGTCATCGTTTGTATAAAATGTGAGCCGATGGGGCCGGGGGGCGGTGGGCCCCGGCCATCGCGCTAAAACTGCTATCCGCGCCTTGTTTATTGTATCAACTTTATAGATATTTCTTTGCGTTATTTCGGCTTCTTCGCGAATTCTGTTTATATTTTCGGAGCAAAGGGTTTTCTATACAAAGAATGATGAGAGCTGGTTAGGATCTCGTTCCTAAAATGTATCAGCGCTGAATTTTGAATTACCAAGTGTTGTGAAGCGCTCGTCACCTTGAGACATCAGTTATGCCTTGCAATACCCAACAATAACTCTGGCTATAATGTCCTTCAAATCAAAATACATTAATAGCCTACCTGATGGGAGAGATTAACATTGACAACCGACACACCTTCTACCTGCCCTTATAGTAGTCCAATGTAGAATCAACTCAACACACTTTGCGACTCACCGCTATTTACGTAACATCAACCACATCTAACAGATCCAACCCTCAACATAGGAAAACCCTACTAAATTACTCGACCTGGAAATCGAACATAGGACTAAGACCAGTCCAGCAGACTTCGCTACTCAGTACTCTATCGACACACCGCGCCAGTTAAGTCTAAGTATAAATCACGAATACTTTCTAGGGAAAGGGCAACAGGCTTCATTACTTAATTGTGAAAGGTATACAAGGTGTGAGTTGCGAAAGACATTGATCTATGATGCTGGTCGGCAACAAGTATGAAGCTAGGAATAGAGAGGGAGCGGGGCTTACACGTGTAAAAAGATATTGTTAAAATTAATTAATCTAATTATAATATATTTAGAATCGAAATTTATAAAATTTTCTAGAAAATAGAACCCAGTACTTACCTCATCAGTTTTTAGTACACTGTCAATAAATTAAGAAGTGATTATTTCAGTTGGGATAAAAGATATTAGCCTCATTCAATTTCATGTTTTGTTTTTGTCTTTCACCAATTATGCAAACACAGAATATGAAAACAATAATATTATTCATCCTACCTTGTTGAGGGTAGCGGAGAATAATCCTAACTTTTCTTGTTGGACCCTGGAACTCGAGAAATCTCGTAATTCCTAAAAATGCAGATTTTAATGTGAAAGCGGATACATATTTTGCTGGTGGTAGGATATATTCTATACCCGCTCGTATAGCGACCACCGACAAGGTGTTAAAACCTGCCATAGTGGCCCACGTAAGTGTGTCGCATTTAGGGATCAGCCTGTGTATATACTGTTCTAACAGGCCGGCATAATTGTGTCTACTGTCGAGGGGTAATCATCTCCTGTCAGTCGACATTCTATTGGACCCAACTCCACTTAACATCAATATGCCTGTATAAAAAAATGCATTTGTCCGTAAAAGAGAACACAGTCCATGGAACTATCAGAATCACAAAATACTGTTTACTTCAAAGAACTGAAAACTGATCAAAAATTTTAAATCATAACAGAAGGTCACAATAGGAGTAACAGATCTGACCCACTTCTGGATTGAGACGGTGCAAGTTACGTTAAACCGCTATCGGAAAACAATAGCCGCAGCGTATCTTTACTTATAGCCCATCGGTTTCTTACTGTCCAGTGTGAGGAGAAACAGTGAGGCACTCTTTATTATAGTTTGCTTCAATCAATATTGTGTGATGCAGTTTTTGTGTCCCTTTTTAGTAGTAAGGTGATAGTATATCACCAATACCTAGTCTAACATAAATCAAAACGAATCATCGATGCGTTGTCTTTAAAAAACTTAGTAACCATTAGTTTAATGATTATGACTTCTATTATTTCCATCATATTTTTTTTTAATATAAACTTCGTTTACTGAACTTTTTCAATACTTAAAGTAACTTGCGTTTGTGTTTAATTTTTATTAGGCACCGACTCCAAAATTGGTAATCAGTATATAGGTAATGTTAAATTATTTTTTAGTTTTTAGTGGTTTTTGAAAATGATATATTTTTTAAAATACTTAGATAGTAAATATTAAATAACATTTCGTTACTGTAAATAATTCAACATTTTCAGAAACAGCTCAATTAATCAACATAACACTATACATTTACAACACCTTTAAACTCGCCATACTGAACGTCCATATACACATCCCGTGATCCGTCTGAGAGAAAGTACTATTAGAGATTTAGCGAGTAAGTTGGGACAATTCCTGTAGTAATGGTGGGGCTGGGAACTTCCCGATTGTGCCAATTATAACCGACATGCTTCCCGCGGCATCGCCTACGGACAATTTGTCCTTACCCATCTTTAATAACATCAAAAGAGGTCCTTGGCTGTTTACCTTCTTAATTAATGAGTATGAAATAATGGATTGATGTAGTATACACTTATATATCAATGCATTGTTTATTTCTGGGCCCAAGCAGTATGCATTGATGTGTCGATTTGAAGGTCATAGACAGATGTAACATCAGCTGATTTCTGATGATCACAGTGCAGTTTTATACAGACTAAAATAATTTGTGGTGTTGCTACTATACTGAAGACGAGTTCTTACCGTTTATTTCCAACAACAACCGGCTCATTTAATTCCAACTTTAATATATACTACACCGTAAGCTTTTAAAAAGTAATAAGTGTGTTGACTTTGTCGCACTACAATACGAAAATAATTTAACCGCACCTTTCGATGCAATCAACTGTCCAGCAACAGAATATAAAGAAACAGAATTAATCCACATCCGCCTTCAACTAACAAGCCTTTTTATCAATTACGCGTTTCGCCATATATTTTAATTCTAGACATAATTGGCGGACCTAGCCGCGATTAGCATACCTATTGGCATGTACATAATTTGTTGAAAAAGCCCCGCTTCGAACCTGGTACTCGCTGATCGAAGGTGGTTCGGCACGCAATGTTTTTACAAAGTCAGTCTCAGCGTGATGCGGCTATTGAAATGTAAAACTGCCCCCGGCTTTATAATTCATTTGTCCGACGAGTTCATTTGCTTTTATTAATTAATTGTTCAACGGTTACATTACGCGGCGGAGTGGACGCGGCTTTTGGTCCACTCGCTCCGTCAGTAAATCGCGTCAAAGGGAATTAAAATCAGCGCTGAGTATGTTAGAAATTATTGTGTTTAATTGAATCGAAAGTGAAGACTTCATACAAAATGGCGTTATAGAAATGTATTATGTGTATAGTTATAAATCCGGTATTGTTTATTTATAAAAGTTAATGAATTTGACAAGGAATCAACCTCAACTTTAAATTACAAATCATTGCGTTTCACTGCACTGCGCTCGTTACCTTGAGACTCCAGGTCTATATATATCTATTGCCTACGATGTCCTCAAATCAGAACACAATAGTGCACAATGCGATTCGTCAACAGGAATAGACAGCAAGTAATGTTTAAAGCTATGATTAAGTAACTTTACGAATCAATCATAGAATAACCTTACTAGAATATTCGTTTATTAGACTTTAGATTACAGGAGTCATATACCTTAACGTGTCCTAGATTTCTTTTTGTTCGGTGAGCTCGGCCGGGCCTGTTAATAATGTCTCCGGGCAGCCTGACTTTTCTGCTTACAATGTCATAATAAATTAAGGCAAACTACCAAGCGCAGCGTGTCTGAGATCAACTACTGCTAAATCAACAGTTTGTACTTTAATTTTGGGATTACTGATGCATTCATTGCAGACCCGTATAATTTTAGTGACTGTCGTTTTAGACTAATGGCGATCAGCAGTCATTTTTCTGTTGCAGGTTAAAGTACTGCTATTTTTTCTACTATACCTGCTCCAACGTGGTGTATTGACAGCATTACATTGGGTGTTAATGAGTTTGCTATTGTCTAAAAAGATACTATAGTTGCCATTCCCTACTACATATCTCGTTTCTAAAACACCCCCAAATTACTCCAACACATATTCTCAGAGGCAATATTCCTTCCCATTCCACATTATACGTACTTATACTTATCAAAATAAGAACTCATAAAATAATTCTTTGATTGGTTTCATTGGAAAGCACTCATAATTTAAATAAATTTCCGCATGTATTTCTTGTAACACCACGTATTCGTCACATAAGTGCATCCGCACTACTAGTCTGCCCAACCCTTCACGGGTACGTGTGGTCGGAAGGTCCAGGTGTAGCGCGGCGCACAAAGTTCAGTGTACCGCGTTTGATGTCACGTGCATGCCGCACGCGACATTTGTCGCGCTACCAATTTATTGTTAAAATAATCACGATGGACAGGTGTTGGTTGGAAATCGATGTGATCTGGAAACTATTGACTCTAGAAGTAAGTAGATGTAGGTCGCGTACAGTTGTGGTAATGCTCATTTTCTGAATAAAAAGCCTTCAAAGTTTGCGTGATGCCAATAGCGCGAGAGTTTTTACAATCAAAGTAGTTCCAAAGATGAATACATTCTAACCAACAAATCAGTTTCCACGATAGTATTGAATAGTCAAACTGTTTGTAAATACATGTCGACAATGATTACTGATAGAGTCTAGCATGCAGGAATAAACAAATTATTAGTAAATGAGAGGCGTAGTTCCTCAGTTCTAACATCAAGCTCTTGAGCTTCTATAAAAGTATTGAATAGTCAGAGTAAGTCTAAGTATGTCATGTCAGTGAATGACAAAACCGATACTAAGATTGAGAAGGTCCATAATATAAAAAGCTTAGTGTACTATGACCAAATTAAGAAGAATTAAGTAATATACAATATTATATTCAGGCAAGAAATTTCAAGACCAGAGATTTTCCCTTGACCGGGGAACACGAAATAAATATTAAGGATTGATGACAGATTATTTCTAACGTCATCACAGTTTGAAATATTCATGCCACGAAGTATTGGTAGTCCCCAGTCTAATATAGCGTAATATATTACCCATGATGTATTATTAATAGGTATTGATATCTCTTTTTTATAATCATATTCCTTTAATCTAGTTTTTGTGTATATCGTAGTCGCCTGTAATTATGGCAACGTTTAAATTAAGAGTATTATAAAGTGAAAATTGTAATTACTAATGTCAAAGTATGTCATATTGATTATCCTTAAATAAATAAATGATTATAAACTACAATAGTACAATATTATGACGATGCAGACTCGGAAGCAATCGCTGCTAATGTTCCCACTAGTCGCTAGTCACAAGTGTTTGTCGTACGTGCGGTCGCGCATCACCAACGATGACGTCCGCTCGCTCCACCGGAACGCGAACTATGTTATTGAACGTTGCATACGATGTTATTAATGATGTAGAGGGCTGTCAATAAACTTATTTAATCACTGGTTAATCAGTTCTTTTTTAACTTAGTAATGTATTACATTTATAGACCATTAGCAGTATTACCCCATGCGATAGTGTCTTGTAAGAATCCTAAATATATATTTAATTTAAAATATATGTAAATAGACCTCACATTGTAATATTGAATAAATAACAATAACTTAGGTTATACAATAAGATATTTGCGAACTCACTCGTTTTGCACGTAAACATCGATATTTAGGATAAAAACGTGGGAATAAAAAGTTTATTGAACTTTATTGAAAATTTGTAACTGAAGTGCATAGTCTTCCGATAAAAGATTATAATAGAAATATAAACAAATATCTAACTATGTTTTAAAAAAGTTAAAGTAAGTAACTTTTACATTAATTATGAAATTAATTTATGAAGTACTCGATAAATGACAGAAGTACATCAAAAATATATATACACATAATAATTGGTAGATATTTTAATTTGATTAAACACTTCATGTTATACAATAATTAATAAGGCAATAATAATAGGAAATAAATATAATTAAATAGGAAAGATGTTCGTTTACATTGGTGTTAATTATAATCTTTACATTGTCTATGCCAATGAAAAAAACCTATATACCTTATAGTTTCCCATAATAAGCAATGTGATTGACGCGACACTTCCCAGGTGACCTGCGCGCGCTCATGCGCCACACCGGCCAGCCATCAGCGAAAACCAACACACCGCCTGATATATGTGAGACATCTTACGTGAGCCTTTCTCCTCACACGTTTTTACGTTTTGAATTAGTGAATGATTTCTAAATGCTATTATTGATATACGTACTTAACAATGAGCCGCACAACACAAGTTAAACCTATAATTCTAAAAGCATGGAATTTTTATAAGGGTTCCTTACGTTATTTAAATATTCCGAAAAATATTAACTGATATTTAAAGATTAAACAGTGATAAAGCTAATCATTCCATATGGATTACAAAATACATTTTCAATGTAATATTATTAATTTCAAAAATAACTCGTACACATGATAATCCAGTATAGCCTACATACCCTATTACAGAATCAATCAAGTTATTTGCGGTAAGTGTGCAGGTGCGCACGCGCAGAGCTTTCTGTAGCGAATAACCCACCAGCTACTTTCCTCTTGAACCCTAATTATACGGCTAGGTGTAATTGGATAACCTTGGTTGTGTTGTGAGATAAAATATAGGGAAATATGGTTTAGAGAGTTAAAGTTTTTTATTGGATAATCTGTTAAATTTTTCGGCTTTCTTCAAACATCTAACAATAGAAGTTCCGATATTATAATTTATATTATGATTTTCGTATCGACCATAAAGGACCTTTAGTTTCAAATTTATCATTTAAAGATGATGTGCTCAATCTCTAGCAGCAAGTCGTATCGACAACGAGAAATAGTTTCTTTTTCATAGACAAATAATTTAAAGATGACTTATCTTAGTGCCATAAATTTCTAGGTATTAAAACAGCGGAACTTAACTATAATAGATTACTAAAATAAAATATTGTATTAATACAGGTGGGGACAAAATTATTTTATTTTATATTATTTCAAAGCGGGAATCGAATATCGATTGCTACTTAATCAACTGTAATTCGCCAGATATTATATAACACATCCTTAAGTTTACACCTCAGACTGGATGAACCCTTACTGCACAATACATGTACTTCTTTTTTAAAATTACTGGTGTCTTGTTCCACATAAAACCTTAAGCGTAGCAACGTGCGGTCGTCGACCCGCACCTAGCGCGCCTATGCAAGCGGCCTGAAATCCAGATCAGTAATAGATCACCGTCAGGCTACCATCGCTGTACCTGCCACCGTCGGCCCGCCGGCCGCTACCACCGGCTCGCTGTCGATGCGAAGGAGAGAATACTCGGCACCATTATACCACGAAATGGAAATATAATTTTTAACGTGGCGTGGGACATGATTGTCCAATGTCCACCAATGGTTGAAAATTTTTTGAAGAGAAACTGGGAAAAGACGAACGAAAGTACTATTAATATTTTAAAGTAAAAGTTTGTTAATGCTTGTATATTAGATAGAAGGGAATGCAGACAAGGAATGCATTTGAATGACATTTGGCAAAGAAATAAACAGGCTAAATCTAGATTATACATTGATTTAATTCTAAAAAAAGAGTACATAGGAAATTTTACTCTTGAAAGTATTTTTAAGCGGAAGTTTAATACGTTTGTTAAATTACAAATCACAGCTTTAAATTACAAAACACTGCATGTTATTGCACTAAACCCCATCGCCTGGGCCCTTATTCTGTATGATAGTGTAAACGCGTAACGCGGCCGTGTCATGTTATCTTCGAGAAATGTGTGTGGAATGGTATTCTGTAAGCCAAATTTCTATAGTCCTAAACATGATGCGTTGTGTTACGTGCTTGTTACACACTGTCAAAATAACGTGCGGGATAGAGAATAAGGCCCCTGATGACATCGGATATATACTTCCGTCGCCGAGCAATCATTTTTGTTTATTGCACTTTTTTGATGTTTCAAAGTAATAAAAACAATGAAATGCCTATTAAATACAAACTCGCAAGTAAGCTCTAGAAGCTCGCGCTCACCAAGCGAACCGTTTAGAACCACCACGATGTTTTGTTACTGTTGGGTTGGATGGGTTGTTACTGTTCAAAAGGCCAAGCGACCAGGTCACAAAGCCGTATCGTCCGCAGTAGTGGAGCCGCGCGCCCACCGTCCGCGGTATCAGATGACGAGGTTAGCATCGACGGCGAATGTTTATGGGCCCAATCTAATTTATTAGACGGCACGCAGATACCCCGCTACTTAACCGCCAGTTACCTTTGTTCACTTGCCGTTTATCTGGCGCATCGTGAACGGCTTTTTTGTGATGCCACTGTTTCAAAATGCCTTGTTATTTTTAATTTTCGTTTGGGCGGTTTGGGGTTGGGAAAATTTCATTTCTTTTCATGTTATAAGAATAGTTGAGATTAAATAATTGTATACTTAAATACTGTTTTGTCATTTCATTAAAATAAATTATAATTTTTAATATAATATCACAAAAATTTAGAGCAATTAGTAAATCATTGTTCGAAAATGTGTATTCATAAATGTCATGTTTTAATCGAGTCATGTTAGAAGGATATCTTGTATATATTACTATGCATGTCTGTATACAATGCTACGTTATTATGCTAGCATGGCAATAATTTCTGATGGTAAAGCAACCTATACATCGACCAGTTACACTTGTATCGGGAGAATGTAACTTATATGTAAGAATATATTCTGGGACTTTAGTTGATTTCAAAAGCTTGTCTAGCTCCATGTATGCTTTCGATAAAATATAATTATGTTTTTCAGTTAGTCTATAAAAATAAAGACTAAAATAACCTAGGTAAGCCTTATATAGATTTGAGTAACTTAAAGTAATTACCTACTTGTACAATATTTGTCGTCTCTTCATTTGACCTTTTGCTGTATTACCATATTTAATAAAGTTTAAAATGCTCCGTCAAATAGAAATACAAATTAATATTAGTCACTGGAAATACGTTATTAAAAGTTAGATTACAAAATCGGACTGGAATCGGTTTCCACGTCTGACAGTTTAAATATGTATACGTTTTTAATTAGGACCTAGGTTTTAAGCTAGCCCCTATTCCTTCTGGTTCTAGGCATAAACTTATGAATTAATGTTATAAAAAAAAATACGATAGTAATTAATAATTGATGGATGATGTTTCTACTGTTTATGGGCGGTCGTATCGCTTACCATCGGACGAACGGTAAGCTCGTCTCGTCATTCAAAGCAATAAAAAAACGTTTATCCCAAAAAATCGAACAGTTGCATTTTCATAACGAGAAACGACTTACTTCCTCACGGGTGCAACCAAAAGCGAACAAAATTTAATACTTAGAAGGAAGAACAATTTCATTAGCAACCATTACATATGATTAGAGGACATAACCAACTCGTTAGGTTAGGTACGGGCCAATGCACGCCGGCTGTCAGTCAGCCGTCAACTCGCCGCTCGTAAATTATTTGCAGTTTTTACGCTGCGCCTGCGCACGCTCGATATTACATAGATTACACATCCGTGTCTAACGTAGTTATAATGCCTATGTAGTTAATAATTAAATTAAGATATTATTATGTTAATATTATAAAAAATAATTTGGTATAAAGGGCTTATGAACGAATTTCCTGGTGATTCTATCGGGTAGGCTTTTCTAAGCGGTACTTAATTTAATGATTTAATTTCATAACTATAAAACAGTTAATATAAGAGTGCATTTAGCGAACACTTCTTGAACCACTGTAAGTCAAAGCAACATTTATCTATGTTCAAAATAAACGTTTTTTCTATTCTTTTATATATTCAACATGATAATCACACAGATTATAACAATGTCCTTTTGTTTGTTAGACTGTACAAGTTCTTCGACTAAATCGATTTTGAAACGACTCCCATTGGCAGGTTCAGAGAGTAGTGAACTTCAGAGGGTTATCTAAGTTATCTACTATTATCTTAGTAGACAGAACTGCAAACAAAACATGCTTTATATAGTATGGTATTATTATTTTTTGAAGTCTGCCGTGGTTATCACCGTGGTTACCCTGCGAAGGGTGTACAAGCGATCCCCCGGCTTAGCAACCACGGCAGTCCCTGTGAGGATTTGGTGGGCCCTAACGTTATCACCGAGTGTGCCAGCGGACGGTACGCTGGCGACCTCACGGCTATCCGGTCACAGGGCCCGGGAGGAAGAAGGGAAGGGATAGAGGGAAGGAAGAGAAAAGGAAGGAGGAGCTTTCCTAGGATGGTATGGTATTAAATTTCATTTCAAGTACATGTTTTAAGTTTATATTCCACTTCTTATTTATACTACAAATGCAAAACTTTGTGAATATAGATGTTTATTAAAACTAACTTCAAACGAAGCCACACAGATTTGAGTACCAGTGGCGAAAGATCCATATAAACCGATTCCTACTGGCTTTCCTTTCTTATCTTTTTTAAAATCGAATTATCATAGAACGATTTGCAGAAATTTCTGCATATTGGTACCTATATGTTTTGTCGGGTTACCTTTCGGAAAATTTCAGCCAGTGATGGTGTAGGGAGAAATAAAGTACTCTGTAGTAATTTTGCACAGCTCTACCTATCTAAAATTAGGTTGATTTACTATTAGGCTACATTTTATAACAGTAAATACTTAGTAAAACAGTTACTCAGGAAAGGATGGTGCAATAAATGCAGTTCCTCTCAATGTCAATCAATCACCGATTGTTATTTTAACTTATAAAAATCCCACATTTTATCAACACTCGGAAAGACATATCAGATTGTAGGAAGTTGATAAACGTATAAATTACAATAATCTTTTGATAAGGCGATGTGAGATATGCCACTGAAAAGTGCGTTTGTCAAGCGTCTGTCGACTTTAAATATCTGCTTTATTTTAAGATGCCAAATGAGGGAATAAGCAGAGATGTAACTAGTGATGCACGATTTGCATTTTTCCGAAACATTATGAGATAGATGTCAAGTCTATTCCAAAAGCTCTTAATTTCCATATTCGCCAATGATTCCTCCACTGAATTACAATTTTAAATTGCCTTCGAAATAAAAATAATTTACGGATTTTATCGCGGTTTTTATATAATGATTTTCTCCCAACGTTTTGAAGACTGCAGCTTTCTTGGTCACGAAGCGGACTAATGTGTAAGGTCCTCTGAAAAGTTGACGTTACAATAACTACTTAATATATAAAAAAATTTGCTGATGACGGTCCTACGCAAAATGAGCTCACAGTGTCTTAAAGTCTGGCAGCCGATTTTGGGTTCCGTTTTAATTAAATGTATAACAAGACCCCAGGCTTGTCCAAGCTTCCAACCATCTTCCCTATTGAAATTCAGATGTTATTTTTAATTTAAACAGCCTCACGAATTATTCTAGGAAGGAATCGATAAAATTGCCTCATAATCTCAAGTAATCTTCTTCCACTGGTCCCCACTCAATAAAACATAGGCTTGAGTAACATTCTTTTACTAGCATGCTTCACATGTTCCAGAAACGTTTTCATTTAGTTTTTATTAGTTTAATCATACGCATATTGTGCTACAAAAGGTCACACAAGGTGTTGCCCCAAACGTTTACAACCCACACCGCTCCTACATCTAAAAGTCTCTTACCCAGAATACAATAATAAAACCTACCATCCATTCGTACTAGACAATCAATAGGCAGATTTGAATGCGCCGGCAGCGTGTCTGCGAACTAGTCTATAGTGGAAGGCATTACGGCTCTCACGTACGCAAGGCTGGGCAAAGCTGGACTATTAGCATATTAATTATCGAATCCCGCAGTAGATAGTCATGCTGTACCGGCTCGCGTGACCGCGTCGTCACCAGGCGCGGAGTGGGTGAAGGGAGACGGGGTCGGTGCCCCCAACATCTTGGAGGTAGAATATACATATATACACATTTTAACGTCGGTATTGTATTCAATATATGATAGACAATGTGCCATATGATTTAATTAGATGTAGTACGTCTAATTTGTGAGACTTTAACTTTTTTTTTGTTCCTTTGAATGACGAGACAAGCTTGCCGTTCGCCTGATAGTAAACGATATTACCGCCCATAAACAAAAGAAACACTATCCAAAACCTTAAATTAAAAAGTACTATTTGGTATGTCACTGCACTCGCTATCTTGAGACATGAGATGTTAAATCTTATTATGTCCAATAGTTACACTGCCTACAATGCTCTTCAAACCGGAACACAACAGTGACTAAACACTGCTGCTTGGCGGTAGAAATTGATATTATGTACGGTAAGTATTCCAGGAGGGTAATAAAAATATATTTATATATGGAACGTTTCGAATCGAGCTATTAACTCTTGAAACGACAACTTAAACTGTATCACAAATTGTGGTGCATATGTATAAAACTCATAAAATATGAACTATAGTTTTGATAAATCTGAGTAGCTACGACGAAATGCATTTGTAAAACAACAGTTTTACACTCAGATCTTTCTCAAAAAAATAATTATTAAAAAGAATAGTGATTTTTGTATTTATTTTATTTGAATGGTGAGACAAGAATACCCAGTCAATAAGCTGGTGGCAATCTCCAAAAGATCCAAAATCGAAAATCTCCATTGTTCAAAGACGTTTTCCACTTCCACATTTCACTAGCTATTATAAGTTTAGAGGCAACAGGGGTCGGGGCTATTGCCATTTAACACAATCACTGACTGCAGATTGACACTGAGCAGAGAAAATAAACATCACAACCCGACCCGGAGATTGAACCCGAAACTTTAACACGTCAGTCGAACCACGTACTCTACAACTATCCCACTAAGTTAGTCAATAGACAACTAAGTGACCCCCATAAAAAATCTCTAAGTGCGTCCCTGTCCTCAGCATTACAGTGGCGTTTTGTAACTGTTTGGGCTAGGTCTTGTTGAATATTGAGTTTGCTTGCCGATTGAATTCTACAAATATAGTAATCATAATTATTAAAGGTCTTAATCTAATCATTAATGTTTAAATAAGCTTGTAATTGCATCGGTTGTAGCGGCCGGTTCCGTGGACCGTATTAATAGTCAAACCGAATTTAAATTAAAGTAACTTATTTCGTCGGTTTTGGCAAACTTTTTTGTAGCTAAGTGGAATAAACCGATTAAAAGTTTATTATAGTACATAACGAGAAATACGTCACTACTCTTGGTGGGAGCCAGGACCATCCCAGGGTAAAATGACCAGGACCCTTACTGGACGCCTGACTGATTCCAGAACACGACTAGGCAACATGATTCGCTATAGTTTCCATCGAATCGCATACGATGCTTGCCTACAACAGCGGCAGAAATAGACAAATCGATATCTACAAAGATTTGTATGCGAGCGACCTAACATGCATAGTTGTCCAATTCTTGAAGAATACATTATCGATACATTGATAATAAAAGTTTACATGAGAATACGTTATCTCTTATCATTCGCATTCTACTGAGGTGTTCCAGATCGATATCTAGATATATATTTCTTAATTTAGATAAATCTGACAAAAAACCACAAGAGACATTGTTTAGATAATTCGTATACTACCAGTATATACGACATTACTATTAGATCGTCATTATGATAACGGTTTAAAAAACTAGCAAATATTTCAATAGTGCTTAGTGCGACGTTTTTAAGTAGTAGGTATCTTAAGTTTCTATTTCGATAAGTAATGTTTTTAACGCCTAGAAAAGTCACAAATAAAATTTTCACTGACTAAACTCGTGTGAAAAGAAGCTATAAACAAAGCAATAGGCTATCAAAACCAGTAGGAAATTATCTAAAACAAAGAAGTTGGACCTTTAGCTCCTAGCCGCTGACTCCATGAAAATTTGCAGTCCAAGCGCAGCCATAAACAAGATAACAATAAAACAGCATTTAAATTGCATACGTAAAGCTTAGATTAATGCTCACACGTCCAAGATACCATCGGTAATGAGTATGAATTAAAAAATTCCTACAAATCGTTACGTTGTTCGGTTGGCTACACCGTACGCCGTGCGGTTGGTACACCTGTCGCCATTAGGATGTATTGTTGATATAAAATATAGCTTCGTGCATTTCCTTCTGCACCACCTTTAAGCCTTATTTAGTTAATGTGATGTACTGAAACAGTTCGCTGTGACAACCGATTATGTGTTGTGTACCATGCACTGCGAATGTCAAGGGATATTAATAAAATATAATAAATAACTGATAAATACTTATATGTACAAAAAGTCACTTTGCCTAATGCAGTTATTAGTTACACGTGTATTTTGTACGTGACACGCATGATCTACGAGTAAAGTGTCTAACGACCATTTTGCCTATAATTTCTTAGATAATGTAAAAATAATTAATAAAAAAAAAACACATCATAATAAAAATGTAAACAACGTTAAAACAATATCAGAAATTCCAAATTCGAATTCTAAAACACTTGTCGGGCCGTTATCGGCAGCCGTCAGATCGCGCGCTGTGCTCGTCCAGTTTGACAGTTGCGCCGTCAAAATCAGCTGACGGGCGCCAGTCAAACGGCGGGCGCGTTCTAAATTTAAATGGAGAGATTGACAGTGACGCGATATGGGGATGTCGCGGCGGTTTTAGGCGCGCGTCACACGAGTGTCAATGCGGAGTGACGCGTTGCCAAGTTGTTTGCTTTGAATCCGTGACTAGTGGAGTGTTAAGGATTACGATAGCGCGCTTCAGGGAATAACGATGGGCTCTTTGGATGTATGTGTAGTATATATGTCGTTACTGAAGTATATTTGGAATAACAAACCACCATCGGTAATTCGGTTGGTTGGTTTTAGTCATTCGCTGAGAAAAGTTTAGTGCATTCTGCTTTTGCCACCAAATAATATGGAGACTCAAATGATTATCAAGAGGTCGAACAAGAAAAACGCATGGACTTCATAGAATTTCAAAGGGATAGAATCTTTAACATACTATTTTAACATACTATTTTGTTTAGAAGTACAGAGAGAGGTCGATTATCCCACGTTCAATGAACAGCGCTTTGACAATCACATATAGTTCATCATCAACCATTCTCCTATCAAATAAGCAGATGACACAACATAGTTTATCTCTATTATATTCAAATAATAATGAATATATACGCATTACCTAAACCACCCCTAATTATTAAAATATAGATATAAATTGCAATTTATATAAATAATTCATAGACAAAATTTCATAGATAAAAATTAACAACAAAAAAATGTATAACGGTGAATCAAGCTGCACATGTAATATATAATTCACACCAATATTTCAGCAATATAAAATGATTTGGATTTTGAAATAACCAAGTAGAGGTAGTAGTAGAGTAAGGCTTTCGCGCGTTCATGCTATATCTATGTCATAATACCTATTCCCTAAGCCTTAACTTAACTATTGGTTACGTTCGAATTTACCAATTAAAATTCAGTTTGCTTAAAAATTCGACGCATGAGGTGCATGTAGTTATAAGTAGTGATTCCCTCCTAGCCAAATTTCGGCCACGGCGGCCAATCTCAACGGAGATCAGCCAGGTACACAGGAGCCATTATAGTGCACAAGTGTGTGCGCGATACACACATACACTCTCTGTTCCTTCACTCTCATAGTCCGGTGAAACGGCAATGCGACATGATCGGAGAAAGATCAAACGATATTAATGACACCATAGTACGGAATATACAATCTGAGGGTCTACTTCGAAAAACGTCAGGCCGAAACGAAGAGAAGTCGAACTTCGGATTTATCTTTACTACCAAATTACTTCGGATCCGTCACCGCTCTGTAGGTAACCTTAGAGGTAAGATCAATTCCCCGTATTTTTTTTGGAAAAAGCAGTGGAACTTTTTCCTCGTAGATGTTTTTAAAAAGGGATGACGAAACCCTATAATTTCTTACAAATTCTATATCTGAGATATGGCGATGAACGGATCAGATCCGTAACACTTCGTAGTAACAAAACGTGCGATCCGTCATCCGAAACTACGGATTTCGTTTTTCAAAGTAGACCCTCTGAACCGCAAACCTAATTATGCTTCTGTCTACCCCTTCTGTTTTAAATATTAGAAATTCTCCTACAAACATGTACATATTATCGAAGGAAAACAAACCTCGGCTCCCATTATCTGAAACAATTGTCTGGGCGACGTGTGTCCACCATCGGACCGAAGATGGCAGGGTCAGAACAAAACGAGTGGCGACACCGCGCTGATGTAGATTTACGCGGCTGCGGACGCTCCGTGCTCTACTGGCCCGACCTGGGCACAGTGAGAGCCGTAGAGACAAGATAATAAGAATATTTTTATTATTTTTACAGCTTGATGTTTTTTGACGTGCATTGTGTAAGTAGGTAAAATGGATATAAATTTTAACCAACGTTGTTTTAGAAAAAAGGCCATCAAACTAATCTAATACTAATCATTGTAATAAATAAATAATAATTATTATGATGAACGCTTTAAACACATTATGTGTATATAGTATACAGGATAGACATAGATGATGATTATATACAAAACCTACACCAGAGTTCAGTTACTGCAAAAGATCTCTTGTAAATTATCCCGATCTTAGGCTATAATCAGACACGTAATCTCCATAAAGCAAGATGACTACCTTCATATATAAAACTTCATATAAAAACTACATAAAAAGTACCTATATAGAATTAACGTAAAACTATCAATAAAATAAACAATATTAAGCTGCGATGCCGTCTCCACAGCTCCCCTGTGCCATTATTTGAGACGGGATCGCGAGCTGCAGATAGCGCGGCGGCAGACATTTTTTGTTTTGCCTTTTTGTTGCCTTTTGTTTTGCACATACGCTAATGTTAGACGCCACTACGCCTGTATACAATGCAGAGCTACTCCAACGTTTTTATGTGCCTAATTAAAAGTTCTAAAATATAAACACTGAATTAGGTGAAGCCTTCAAGAGAAATTGTTAACAAAACTCGTTTTTGACCTAGTCTGGTAGCAAAGGGTGCTAAATTATAATCTACAAATATCACTTGTTTTGAAGAACCTTTTTCTTATATAACAGTGCTCAATTTAACGAAACTATACCCAAGAACTCAGGAAATAACTAACGTTTTAGTGAAATAATTTTTATAATCGATCCAATGGTTGTCAAGGTAAGCCTACTGAACACATGTTGTATTCACATCTGGTAGTGTTCATTCTAAGCGCTTGTCACCTCGTGATCGTATGTATGTGATACAACTTAATATAAGGTGTTTGTAAAGTTGTACCAGGTTTAATTAACAATACAAAAAAAAATATTTTGAGAACACTTCATATAAATCTACTTACAAATTAACAATTTTCATGACTATACCATGAGTGTAGGACATAAGTATACGTAACACCGAAGCTACACAACTGTAGTTCCTACATTCTCACAGTGCAGTTCTCTATCCACCCCATTATTTGCACATAACCGAAACATTAATCCACCCGCAATTGAAACTCATACAAAGGACACGAGAAACAACAATTTACATTTACATAAACAACTCCCCGTTGTGTCGGCCAACAAAATTGGAGTAATTATTTCAACGGACATTACTTTGTTGGACACTAAGTAGACACGGGCGACGATATCGCACTCACCTGCTCATTACGGAATTTCAGCGATTATGCGCGTGCGCACGCATGCTGCCAGCACGTTCCAATTTTAAAAATTTAAAAACGCACTCTGTCGCTATCTGTCATCGGGAGCGGACGTGCCTGCCGTATTGGTCACCGGCGAGCGACGATTAAATCTGCCATGCGGTGACCATTAAATAAAATAACCCTTAATAGTGTTTGATATAATTGATACACATAGCTTATATATATCACGGTGTATCACGTTATTTTATCTAGTGAAATATAATAATTTGCATTCGATGCTAATGCCGGCCCTAAATTAATTGCCTGCTTACATGCCCGAGCATTAGTATTCCGTTTCAAAGGAACGTCGATACATTATAAATGTGTATTTTCCCTACATAGTTTTTATTTGTCCGGCACGAAGCAATGAGTTGTTAAGGCGATGGAATTATACGATGACTCTTAGCATAAAATAAATATAAAGAAACGGATACAAATAGACATATTGGGATAATATTATTTAAACAGTTAATATTTAATGAACTACAACCGTGGCATATAAAACAATAATTATGTTTTTTACATGCATAGCATAATACATACTGTTTCTAACTATTTATTTTACAAATGGACCACCAAGGCATTTTCTTATTAATTATCATCTCACTCAGTTTACCTATCTTCAGGTGTACTAACAAAATTGTAAAGAATCCACAAAGAAACTCCGTTTATCTTGGCTATGAAAAATGCATCATATACAGAATACATATTCCCTACCAGAAATAATTGGCCCTAACACCTCCCGCCTACCGCGCCTTAACACCGTTGAGTGAACCGTGTCTTCCCTGCATTTTAGAGTATATTCCATACTTGGGCAAACAAGCATTAAAGGCGAACCAAGTGGGCCCTCAAAGGACGTATAATAGGGCAGTAATAGGGCGAAACGGTCGAAACCGCGTGTAAAACCGTCTAAGGGCTCTTACCACGGCTAATTAGAAATAACACACGTATACTGTATTAAGTTCCAGGGTAATGCGACCGTAATTGCCCGGCTTCTATTGGACAATTTTTACTAACGTGCTGATCCACAATTAGCTATTCACTTAAGAAACTGTTACGGGAATTGAGTTTGCCTTACCTTGATGGGCGCGGTAAAGTGGAGGAACAGTGTTTGTATTGTTTCTTTTTGTTGAAGTAACTATGTCACAGATACTTGGTAAAAAAAATAATCGATATATCTTGATTTTTCTTTATTGTTTTGAATGACGAGACAAGCTTTGCCGTTCGCCTGATGGTAATTTATACGACCGCCCATAAAAAGTAGACCACCATCCAGAACCTTGCAATACAAAGTAGTGTTTGGTATTCCATTGTGCTCGCAATCCTGAGACATGAGGTGTTAAATCTTAAATTATGTCCAGTAATTATACTGACTAAACGTCCTTCAAGTCGGAACACAACAGTGACTACACACTGTTGCTTGTCGGCAGAAATAGACATTGCGGTGGAACCCACCCAGGTGGACTCTCACATATGTGAGACCTACCACCAGTAGATAGGTGAGACATCACATCTATAATACCAGCATTGTATTGTATACTGCCCACTGCTGAGCAAGGGCCTTCTCTGCTACTGATAGGATTTTAGGCCTTAGTCCAACACACTGTTTAGTAGAAGTTGGCAGACTTCACATACCTCCGAAATTATTTTTGAAGAATTCTCAGATATATAGGTATCCTCACAATAACATCTTCACAGCTTACGTCTAACGTCATTTAAAATTATGTCAGTCAATCATCTTTACATTTCAGTATGCTCTAAAATATTAAAAACATATAATTCCAGCCAGTATAACAACTAGAGGTCAATAAATATCCTAGTTATCCAAATTCCGATGTCCTCTTTAGTTGCAACTTTGCACAAGACCATGTTTTTACCGTGATGATTAGTCTGGTGATTAATCATCACGATGGTTCAGGACACATCTCATTTACCTGAAAATACGCCAAAACTGTGCGTCGGTAGACAAGCCATCAGTCCTCATGTCAATCTCCCTTCAAGTGATATCTCTTGGCAGATGACCTTCTCGTTATCAATTCGTATCAGCCGAATGATATTGTCAATCATCGAATCAATCAATGTGGAACACTATCTTGACACGCGGAATCATCTGGATGTCGAATTGTCTAGTTTGTGAAGTATTGCGAATCTATTGTATATGTTTAAAGGTGCTAACATCTTGACAGTTTTAAATAGTTTCATTCTAGAAGGTACCAGTGGTGAAGGGTCCATATAATTTGAATTCTGTCGGCTTTCCTTTCTTTAATTTATGTCAAATCGAATTATTATTAGAATGATTTGCATTTATGCATATTGGTAACTATATGTTGTGTCGGGCTACCTTTCGGAAAACATCACCCTTTGCCACCGGAAGGTATTTGTACGAATCCTTATCCAATATTTGCAAGCTGTTCATTACATTAGATGCGCCTAAAAACTCTATTATTTCATCATACTTAACTACGTTGCCAATACCTACTCAGTGCAGCTCGATATATGATTTAAACTGGTGGACCCACTTTCCGTATGAATTCTGTCCCATGATGTGAAACGGGGCAATCCTGTCGCCATGTCGAGCACAATTCTCAAACTCCGGGCTTATACTGAATAGAAAGACTCAGTGTCACTTTGTTCGACCCGGGCATCGAATATGGGATCTCAGCACTACAGTCGTAGCGTTACAATTACGCCATGAAGATAATAAAAAAATAAAAAATTATACTGTACGCTTTTTGATATCTACAAGTCTTAATAGACCTAACCTCTATTATATTTTGTAAAGAAGAGAGAGTCAAAAAAATATTATATAATTAAAAGACAGGTTCTGTTTCACAATTTGTGAGCAAATGCTAAGCGTCACATAAGCCGATCAAATACAAAACACTCTAATCTATGCTAACAAATAAATGGTAATAAAATGAGTACTATCTACATTAGCTGTTTAATACTATAACAGCCAATTAAAATCTTTTAAACTTGTGAAACAGGCCCAAATTCTTGAAAATATTCGATAGGACCAACGTCTATAGTAAGCAAAAATAAAACCACTAGAAAGTATTTAAGAAATTCAGTCATGACGTCCTTCGTCCATATAGCCACTGAATTTCATATAATTTTTTCAGCACTTCACGACACAAGACCTAGGTCGTGTTGTTATGCTGACGGTATCGATAATGCTAGATATTTATTTCCCGTCAGTCAGCGACCTTCGTGGCGTGGTACCTCAGGAACTGGCACAGACAGACAATTAGTGTCAAAATGTATAGACATTGTTCGGATGGCACAAGGTCTCACAATGGTTCTTATGTAGTTACTTTAGGGTATCGGGAATGCGTGGGGTTAAAGGGAGTTTGGGGTTGCCAAGGAATGAACAAGTTTTAGATTTTCGATTTTAAAAACAAATTTACATTATTTTATTTTTAGATATATTTGTTGCAACTGCCAGTTAATTTATTACGTAATCAATATCTATTTTAAAGTGTTATGATTTAAAAGTGTACAAAAATATTACCACAAAAAATTTATCAAATTTTATTTTTATGACATTAAACGTTATAAGTTGTCAGCATCTATAGCACTATAGAAAATATCATACTATATGTTATATATTTTTTTTACAATCAGTAGTTTCCCACGACAAAAATTATAAGACGATTTAAATACTCAGTATAACCCAAAGCCCTAATCCTCATGCAGCGTGAACATAACAAAAACCCCGCCGATTCATTAAAACTTTCGCACTGATGACCTAACAACAGTCGATATTTACGCCAAGGCTGGCAACAACGAGCCAACTTAGATTGCACCCATAATACCTCCCCTTCAATCTAACGCAAGATGAGCCGCCGAAAGATAGCCTATTTTTGACGTCGGATAATGTAATTTGCTCGGATGTTTTTATTAATAAATAAAAAGGAATGAGATGCTTGATAACTTGGATTTGACACGATTTTTGGATTAAATCTGTATTAGCTGAATTTTCAATGTGTTAAATCTGATTTTTCGTGAGTCGAACTGTTTGATCTGTTAAAGATAAAGCATTTATTAATAGCTCTGTAATTTCAAGTCTTGGCGTAACTAGGGGATGTAGAGATCCCTCGAAACAAAATTTGACTAATAATCGATCAGTTTGATACTTTTTAAGGTAATCTTCTGGTATTTATTTGCTAGTAAATATCATTCAATGCACATTTTTAATTTTATATCCCCATCTGCCCCGCAAAAATACAGTTCGCGATATAAATTCTTTTATAAAGTTTTCGCTCGTGAAGTCTTCATACTTAATGTAACCACGTAAACATAGTTACGATGTCTGGTCTCATTATATTAGGAATCGTTGTTTTACATAAAAAAATTCGCGTGGAATCACTATAACTCAAGAATTACATCATAATCCTGATATGGTACTTAATAAACGGTGGATTTTTGTGACGATGTAGTAAAGGGAGATTATTTAATCATTGTGTGTAGAAAAATCTTTCTTAGGAGACTGTCTGTCATTTTTAAAGATATTAAGATCCGTTGTAAGTTTGAAAAAATGACGACACAAAAATAGGCTGTAATGCATTTTTTTTCAATCAATTCGCTAGGTAATGTAACTGACACTGACGACTAAATCTCTGAGCATGCGGTGGTGTGCTCAAGTATTTTCCGACTATTTTTTTTTATGCGTGCGCGGCATACTCACTCCATTGCATCTGATGGTAAATGGAGTCCAGGGTTCGGTAGAATGTCGATCGACAAGAGATGATTGCCTCTCGGCAGTCGACACAATTATGCCGGCCTGTTGGAAACGGATATACACAGGCTGATCCCGGAACGCCACACACTTACGTGGACCAATATGGCGGGTTTAACAACTGGTGTACGGGGATAGCTATCCGGGCGAATATAAAATATATCCTACCACCAGCAAAGTATGAATCCGTCTTACTATTATATGTTCGGTCTTTAGATAAAGCAGCAGTATGCATACATTGTCTAGTTTGAAGGACATTCTAGCCAGTGTTATGGACATCGTGAGACTTAACATATGCCTTCGGGCGACGTGTGCTGTGTAGTGATGGAAATAAGAATGTTTTGGAATACTGTTATTTGGCATTGTATTAGTCTTGGCCAGCATGATGCTTACCACGAAGCGAGTCGTACTTATAACAATTAGGCGATGAATATTGATAAGTTACCAAAAATACATACATATGGAAAGTAGAGAGCAAGAGAGCTCGTGGACGGGCTCCTATCGGTTGAACAGACCTAATCAAATACATCACGTACTTCTCACACAATGGATGTTACCACTCCGCAAAACGTCAAGGCATATACGGCCCAAACACGATGATGAGCACCCTGTCAAAAGTGTACGACTACGAAAAACATTTCTAGAAATCCGTCAATTGTTTTATATTCGAAATCCCATTAGTAATAATTCGATCGGACATGTTTCTGTAACGAAACTTTTATCAAAATTCCTAAGCATTTGTGTGTTAATTTATTATTTATTAGATTATAGTTTGTTTAATGAACTGGGCTAACACACTAGAAAAACCTAAGGAATATCTTTATTCATTGAACAATAGTCAACTTTATGTATAAAACTTTAAATTATAGTACCTAATTAGATTATGCATACACTTTTTTTTTATTTTCGCAAGTTACATGGAAGTCGTCTCATAATTTCCAATAATATATTTTATTAGTTTTTTATTACGCACATTTAAAAGATGAAATAGAATCTCATTTATAATTATTATTAATTAATTAACACAAACATTAGGAACACATCGAAATCAGCGGAGCATTGACACTACGTTAATATATGCAAACATTTAAAATGATCTTAATTAATTGTCTAATAGCTGCGTCCATAAAAATACGATATTCAGTAAATAATAGCGAAGATGGCACAAAATAATAATATTACAATGTCGACGAAACTTTTGCTTGCTGACTACTAACGCCATCTGTCGGCGTATAGCGGACATACTAAAACAAATTTAGAGAAATTCTTATTTTTGACGAATAGAATACAAAGTGATGTTTTCAGACACATATTTTACTTTTACTTGTTTAATTAATTTCATAAAGAGATATTTAATTTAAAAATCAACCTTTCATTTGTCACGGTTGTGTAGGTACTGCGTTGACATAAAACGTATGACTATACTGGCGAAACTGATTATAATAATAATAATTTATTGACTTCACTCACAATAACAAGTTATACACCCACGTCCACCTCATGCAGATTAAATTAATATCTTAAAATAAACTTCATAACCTACGAATCTACTTTAAAAAACTATAAAATTAAAACGATTATGATGCTCGGGGAGTCGGGGCACGGATAATGCGCTGCGGAGATGAAAAACAAAATCATAAATCTGTCGCATTCAAACAGTTGTGTGCGATGTGGTCGTGCGATGTGCACGAGTCTGCCTCACAGTGCATGCGTTCCGCCGTGTGCGGAGTGCCGGCCGCGCTCCCGCTACGCTCTTTTATTTATATAATGTTTAATTAAGCGAATGCAAAGGCTCGATGGCCATTGTCCGTCTTACGGCTTACCTGCGGGATCTGAAGCGGCTCGCTGCCAACCGGTTACGATACACGACTTTTATTTTCAACAATTTATGCAGCCAAACACCACACACGGGTCATTCATCACACATAAATAACATTTTCATGCATAGTAACGATTGTTATCAACACTTATTTACACTTTTGCTGTGCAAAAAACAAGTGTTTAAAATTTTCTAAAATATATCAACAACGGCCAGCTTTTAGTCAACAACTTTTAACAAATGATATGAGGCAAAGGTATACCAATATACAACCTAATCGAGTTTGTTCGAAATCATTCCGTTCGGATGCATAAAGCGCGCGCTCGTGCGTGCGTTCGAAATTCGCGCCGCGCGTACTGAACATTCGGCGCGTCTCGCGCGTCTGCTGTACGTTGTCATTGCTGTCCGTCAAACAACGGGGGCGGGCCAACGAGGGACGGGCCTCGAATGCGTTCGGCTAACTTCGGAACGCACCTCTCACTCTACTCTGTACTCGCAAAGTGAACTGAGTCACAATCACTACATTGTGTTTTCTGTGTGTTTTTGTTTGTTTTTCAACTGACTAAAGGACGGGTAAGTTATTTGCGTGTGCTTTTCTCCTTTATTATATGTATTTACACGAATGCCGGATACTGAATCTTCATAAGTTTTGCGATACATTGTAATATCAGGTTTATTGCATTGACAAAGCGTCTGTACTTGTAAACTATTTTTCACAAACTAACATCCCATTTTAAGACTACCGACGGTTATAAGGGAATGGAACAAAATTAGTTAGAAGATTTTTTGATGGCAGCGGTTTCCGTCCTGTCGTATTTTAAAAACAAAGATGAAATTAAAATAACATAACCTCTAAGTGCCACTGACGTTTGTAGTTTACGTCTAAGTGCTAAGAGATGGCGCTAGTCCTGTGGGCGGAGCTTATTAGTTGTGACGCGCGATGTAGAGTATCATCATGTTCGCTATAATTGAAGGTCTCTATTGTCTAGAAGTTTTTTGATAATTCTGCAGTTTACATAAATAATATAGACACCTTAATTTGTAGTTGGAATTAGTAAGTATTGAGTCAACATTTTGTTTAATAGAGTTCACAGCTCGTTTAATGAACCTACGTAAATAATTATTATTTCAATTACGAACTGAATTATCATAGCAATCAAACATATTTTAGAATAAATACTGACAAAAATATTTAATAAATTAAATTTTATTTATATATTAATTTTTAAAACATTAATAATCTCTTTGAATTTTTGCAATTAAAGGTATTATTTTTTTTTACATTAATTTAAGCGTATTGTACTGGTAAGTGGCAGTTCTTTATCGTCAGCAAGCTGTCTAGAGCCGTGGAGTACGAGGTTGATCCAGCCCGATTGTCTTGTAGCGTCATCAAAAAACAACCAGCTACTTACAATTTTAATTGACACCATTTTAAAAAGGTGACATTTTTATTTTTATGCTTTGCGACATTGAGTAAAAAAAAATACATTAACACAGAAAACGTTGCGAGTATTTTTTTTTATCATAGAAGGTCGATTTATTGTAAAGGAAAAAATGTTATTTAAAAAAACTACTATTTCATCACACTACCCCAAATTTTGCACGTCACATTTTATTCATACTTTACACGCTCGACATAAATTATTGAAAAGTAGAAATGTATGAAATTTGATGATAGTTATTAAAATCATAATAACAAGTTTGTTCTTCCGACATTGTCAAAATAGCACAACAAAATGCCACGTTGTGTCTTGCGAACGGTTCGAGGCGTCGCCGGGGGTCGACTCGTGACAGATTTATGGCGTGCGTGGCTGTTACTCGTACGCACCGCGCTGCCCCCACCCCCGCGCGCTCCTGCAGTTCCCACACGAAATTAAAACGTTTTCAAAATTCTTTTAAATGCCACGAGATTGAAGTGATACAATTTATTTAAAAGCACCCCTTTTTTACCGCTTCCTTTGCCTCGCCCCGCTGTACTTTGCTGTTCCCGCCGAAAATGTGATGTTCCATTTTCAAAATTTAACCTAATATAGTTATATTTACTTTTTAAAATCAATCGTAATCCTTTGTTGTTTGCTAAACACTGTGGTATCAGAAAGAGAAATATTTTCAAAATTTTATACAAACATAATAACAAGTTATTTCTGACATGTCATTTTTTGTGGACAGTACATAAAATCGATTCTTATTATTAATTATTTTGCGCCTTCTACGTAGTTTTTCTTCGGAATGCTTTATAGGGGTTTATAGTTTAATTCGAGTTTGCATTTATAGTTAAATGCACTCGTTTTGCTTTATGGATAATCAAATGCTGTTAATATGAGCCAACTTAAGGACCTGTATGTTATATTATTGTCGATCATTTTCTTGTATTACTTTGTGATATATCAAGACGACTCGATGAATCATAATTTCGATGGCTCCTAAGTAAACTACCGTATCTGGGAAATTTGCGATATTCTCAATTTAGAGTTTCATTATCTGGGTAAGTACTGTATACCAAACCCATTTAATTAAAAAATTAATAAACGAAAAACACTTCATTAACTATCATTTACTAACTTTTTTTAATGGTCTTTGGTAGTAAACAGTACCTATATAATGAATAAAAGTTCCCTGTTCACGAAAAAAACCGCACGGCCTCCATTCAATAATTCAAACAGAATTATTTTCAAAAACTTCTCCGAAGCCGTTGCACGAAAGGATAAAAAAACAAAATTTACGAGTAATAAACAATGACAGCCATACATCACGCGTCATAATGGAAAGATTACGTCTGTTCAGCCATTATGACAGATTTATGGCCGTTGCATAATAGTGAGTTGCGCTATTGTTTAATTCGGCTGACTGTACTTTGAAAAAGACTTTCATTTGAGCGTTTTGTGTTTGTTTAGACTTTAGTGAGGCTGGATGATGAAACTTGTTGTTGTTAAAAATTGGCCTAAATCCATGTACAGTAAGTAAACAAAAACCTGCTCAATTAGATTTTTTCTTGGAAAGCTCTTATATAATACTAGAAATCATAGATACTAGAGTAAAAAAAATGAGAAAGACAGATACATAACGACAGCTTGAATCAGACATGAAAGCGCCTAAGTTTGTTTTATCGATTTAATATTAACACACCAGAATGCGGATTTAAGGATAAGCCAGGATTAGAATATGAAATAAATCAACCCGAATTTTTATTAACAAGTATAATATCTTAGAATATGAAGTACGTCTCCACTAGTACCTCTGACCCATGCCCAAAGACGACATATTTTTTTGCACTAATCTTGGTGCAAATAGAATCCGCTATCTGTCGTTTCTACATATCCTTCACTCCATTAATGTTGCATTTCAATTCAAATATACAATAATAAATTGACCAATCTACGGAAATTTACTATGTACGTAATCCCATGTCTAATTTTCCAGTAGCTAATATTTAAGAGAACTTATAAGTAACAAATTGTGATGGTATGTAAAATTAATTGTAACTAGTTTCGGGTACAATAAAATATGCTTGTAAATGTCTATGTACCAATCAGAACAGGACAATACATCAGACATTTTTAAGAACTGGTCGCGACGCATAAGGTACCTACAAGACAACTAAGAATGCAGACAGCATAAGCGCACTCTACAAATAAATAATGTCTGTTTTAAATAATAATTTATAATGTTCCATAAATAATATCCTATAAGGACTAAAATAGATTGAAAACAATAAAGAAGATACATTGTCCAATATTAAACACATGCATATCCCATACTATATAATATTGAGTGCAAGTGTACTTAATAGACGCATAACCCTAAAATTCCCGCGCGAAACAGAAGGCACCTCGTTAGACATATAGAATTAAATAAGGTAATTAATAATAAATCAACCGGCCCCCCGGATTATCCGTGACGCGGCGGGACAAATGTTTCCTCTCGCACACCGTACCGCTTTTATTTATTTTTATTATTTTTATATACGAAATAAAAATTTATGGCCCCCGAGACCGCCTTCCGAGAGATTTAGCGAGTGTGTCATAGACTCGGCGAGCTGTAAACCCGATCTCTACTGATATATGTGTGTTTTTAATGGTTCCGCCGAACAACGTATGTATTGGCGGGTTAAAATTCATATCACTCCCGCCATATTTAATTTCCACCTGTTTTCGAAAATCGAATTCCATTTTGTTTTTTCTATTTATTGTCTCTTGTGGTTGTGATGTATTGTTTTGGAAGTTAACTGGCTGTATTTATTGTTTTTAATATTTGTATGTATTTATTTTTGAATTACGTCCTATATTTATTGAAGGTTGAAAAAACCTAACTATGGACTAGTAGCATCTGCTTTTCAAATATTTTTTATTCAGAATTACAATACTCTAAATACAATGGAAGTGATAGAACGTAAGTAATTTATTCAGTTTTTCCTGGATATGGTACATTATGTAATAAGTCAGCATGATTTTATTCACTTACAACTTTTTTTTAAATATTTTAGAAAAAGACTCGTCATTGATCAATACAAGTGGTAAAGTTTTCATTAAAAGGTAAATCTTCATTCCTACTACCTATTAAACAAAAAATTATGTGTAGTGCAGTACATACTTACATTTATATATTTCGAATAAGACTACATTACACCGGGTAATTTTGCAAAATGATGTCTCTTTACACGAGGGTGGATAGAGACCAATCATAACAGAACTACTATCGAAGTCATTTATCAGCGGCACACACACACTGACTACACTTGTAATACAACAGCGCGTACAAATTTAGTTATCCACCCACTCGCATCCACGATTATTTATAATAAAAAAACCCTTTTTATACCATTTTGTTTCCGATTCAACATAAATAAGATATGTTATTTAAAGCCCATATATCACTTGACAGGTGGTAGGCTGGCCTGCCAGCTTGTACACGCTAATTAAACCCTAATGAGTGAGTAGTTAAGAGCGCGTTTGCTGTAACAGTACACTGGCCGCAGTCCTCAGCGAACGCTTCATAAGATTTATACATATATCAAAGTAAGTCTTTGTGAATGCAGTGAGAGATTTTAATCAACGTCCGTAGTGTAATGGCGCGGGTTCGGTTCCCGGGCCGGATGGGCAATTAAAAATTTAACGATTAATTAAAATCGATCACGATCGTATTGATTGTTGTATCCGAAATATTCGCGGACGGTTAAATTGGAAAAATTGTGGTTAATTTGATTCAGTGATATCACTGTTAAGTTTGTTAATTAGTATTGTAATGATAAAAAAAATATATATTGAGGTGTCTGTATGACAGATGTAGAGCAAGTTGCTTGCCTGATAGTAAAGGTCGCCTTTAAACAGTGTCTCCTCAGACTACTAAAAGGAAGCGTGGAAGATACTGACGTGCGCCATGATCCTGAGACTTTAGTTGTTCAATCTCATAGTGTCCAATAATTATACTGGCAAGATACAACATTGTTCTTCTTCAAACCTGATCACAGCCCTGTGAACTATCCAAATGTTTAAATAATCAAATACAGATAGATTAAGCTTATCTACCAGATATTTATACTTTCACAGTAATAACTATTATTATTCTTTTAGTATAATTTCTGATATATCTTAAGTATAAATGTCGATGTATTGGAATCTTTGTTTTATTAACAAGAAATACAAAGTAAATAAACGCGTAAAGATTTTACGAATGTCATATAAATGTAACATTTTAACAAGTTAGCGGACTTTGACACGGCAGGTGCAAGGAGACATATAGATTATAATTACATATTATTACAACAAACAAACATAACTTGGTGCTTTGGAGCATAAGTTGTTATTTACTATCATCGTTTTAGTCAACGATAAAACCGATTTTTGTAATAATTTTTTATTAATACCTGTTATTGTATGTCTTAAAAATATTACAGGAAAATAAATCACATGATGCACATTTAAATATATTTATTAATCGAAACTCCAGTAACGATAGATTGTCATTTCTTGGAGTGAATTTTCAAACTAAAGTCTTATAAAATATTTAGTATTAAGGATTCATTTAAAATTAGTCATGTATAAGTATGTTACTAATATAAGTAATTTAAAACCTAATTAATTATACATTGTGTTATTTAAATGTAAATCTAATACTTAAGTCTTAATACACTACTATATTATAATGAGATGTTTGTAAATAATATCCTGTCATAATAAATGGCACGTTACGCGATAATTTTAATGTAAATTATTATATTATTTTCTCGAGTGTGTACCGACCACGGAGCTTTGACTGTAGTACTACTAGCGCCATCTAGTAACCGCGGAGTAAAACTGCGGCGCGGTTGCACTAAGTATTCAGACCAGGAATTTACAAAGCAAATGAAAACACCATGGAGTTGATTGGATAAAATTAAATGTATTAAAATATGGTGTTATTAGTTTTGAGTAGAGTGTGAAATGTTTGTCGTGTGTGTGGTGTTATCGGAGGCGCTGGGACCGGCGTCGGCGGCTGGCGAGCGCGCGCTAATCGATGCGCGCCACTGCGCTGTCTTCCGACGGCGGCCATTACGCACCTTTATGGGCACCCGGCCCCCGGCCCGCCGCGCTCCGCTCTAAGGCGGCACATGACGAATCAATATGCCGCCAACCGACTCAACACTTATTTATTTGACACGATTTATTAGCCGAATGCCTGTAAACTTTTATGCGCCCCCGCTCACCGGCGCCGCCGCCTGCGCGCCCCTATTTATGATGGACATGGCGCTGATAAAATTCTGTTTCCGACTATATTTTTATTAGCCCGAGGAACAGATGTTTGCGGCCGATAAAAAATCGTGCGACCTGCCACCGAGCACCAGAAATAACTCGATGGCAAACTTAAGGGAATGATAATTTCTTTTTACAATTTCGCTTCATTAATTGCCGTTTTATTTTGCGAGCGCGGTGCAATTAACATTAGTTATTTTTTTCGCTCGCAGTCGCAAGCGCTCGCGAGCGCCGCGGAGACAAAATGTCGGCAGGAAACTTGTAATTTTTTCACAAATATTGCGGAAGGAAGGCGGCGGCTTCCTTGGCCTGTTTAGATGGTTTTTATGCTAATCGCGGAGATTTGCTGGGTTTTCTTTTAGCACGACAATTATTCACGGCGGGCTATTTGGAGTCGCCCTTAAAGAAATTAGCGGTAGGGCCACGTTGGGAATAAAGTTACATTGTGGGACTCGCCTCGTTGTTAGACTCGGCAGCGGCTAATTTGCTATGATATTGGCCACGATGGACCTTACTATTTGCTCAAGATATTTATTTGATACCGTTTGGGTTAAGTGGTTGGTCAAAATAATGGATCCATCGAGGATTTTCGACATTGAATTTGTTTTTCATTCGACCTTGAACGTAGAATACAATTATCATTTTTTATGTAAATATTTTATTTGCAATTCATATCGTCAGTCATACATGAAGTGCACCAATAAACAAAGTAATTGACATGAACCTCGTATCAGCAACAATACCAACTAACACATAATATCTAGTATAAGATTGCACATCGGCACGTAGCCACTGGATGTTAAATCCTACCGCGACCCGTAATTACTTAGACGAAAAGGTACTGACCGGAACCCAAAAGTCCACACTGTTTTGGCTACTGAGCAGTCAAACCCGCGACACCCAGACAGGCTCTGAAACAAGAACTCTGCCACATACCGCCTACGTTCAGTATTTTGTTTATAAACATCAATAAAAACGCTCTACCTTTTAGCAAAAAAATTCCCCGAACGGATATCGACTCTGGGACAGATATACCGTTATTAGTCACATGTCTTCAATCAACCGTCACTTTTTTTCATCCTGCCAAATAACCAATACACCCAATGGTAGCTGTAAAGGGTAATATCATCGAAATCTTCCAATGCCTTTTTGGTCAAGGGGAAGCGCTGGCTGGTCCTCAGAGTGACCCTAATTTGTGCAAAATTTCGCCATTTTGTAGCATAATCAGCTTAAATTTGGATCTCTTAGAGTTGACCATACACAATTATCCTTGTCACATGTTGGTATTTTGCGTCTCTGCCATAGAGTCCGATAACCGCAAAAATGGCATCTATCGACTGTCGCCAGTATTTTACCCCCCCTCCCCCCACTGGTTCTACGTACATTGAGAATGGCCGAGGCAAATCAAATTCTACACCAGCTAATCTAACTCGTCACGCGCGACGGGCTACTGCGGCGGCTTTTTCACCACCTATCTATTACCCAGCAATAAACAACTGCCCGCTAATGGTATTTGAGTAGCGGAACCAAGTTGATGCGACCTTTACATCATCAAACGTAACGCGTTATCATTAAACGCCTTTGATGATCCCGTCCAAAAGCTGTCAGCATACTATCGCCGGAATACGTTGACCTATAACATTAAATTGTTAACAGGAAATTAATTTTACTTAGTTGCGAATAGTTAATATGAGCCACGATGCCTTCCCGTTTTAATTCCTATTCTTCTGCTAAAGGTGAAATTAAATAATTTATTAGTGAAATGGTAAACATTATTTAGATTCAGTTAAATTTTTACTCTCTCTCTCTCTGTCTTAAGTAAAGAACGGGTAAGAAACTAGAGTTGCTCTTATCAAAATCAGTTCTCAAAACTCATACTCATGGTATAAAGTGGATAAGTATATAGTAAAAAAAGATTACATTTAGTCTTCTATTTAATTTAAAGTAGTATATTTATGTACTTGCAAAATAACAACTTTAATTCCCTTACGAGTGCCAAACGCTCCTAAGAAATATTTATGATATAAAACTTTTCAATGGACTCCAACGCACCTATAATTCTTTTAATACTGCGAGGTGACCGCTTACCTAGCTAGCCTACGATCTGATTTGCCTTATTATTGCTATAAAATAATAATCTTGGCATCACAGGAGTGTTCTTTGATACAATGATTTATAGATCGTATACTTCGTCGTACGTTGAGTTTTTTTTTATACATTCATGTTTATTTATTATAACGTAAAATAAACTTTTTAATATAAATATAATTTAATAACACGTCATTCATCCGTGCAGTGGACACAGTGAGTGTCAAGATACCTTACACTTTATCGCAAAATAATTTAAAATGCGTGACAGACTATTTTAATAATTTGAGTTAAAGATATTACTATCTGTATCAAAAATGACTTTTTATTTTAATAAGCGATAAAATGAAACACTTATAATGTTATTGTAATCAAATGTTTCAGACTGACCACCCCACGATAACATTTCCTTTAAGGTGGGCCGCGCTCCGACATCACTAAAAATGTTAGTAAAAAGTGCAAAAATTCTTTCACAATAGCATTTATCAATTTATTTCGTTAAATAATTCGAATTTCTCTGACCTTCAAATAACATTTAAAACAACTAATTGGCCCCAATTATAAAGTTAAATAAGGGATAGCGTTACACCAGGACAGGGGCGTAGTTGGTTCTTGTTCGCATTATTGCAAGGTTTGGGATATTTTGACTAAAATGGCACTGCAACGTGTTTGAGACATCTCTCCCACAATATACAGTAATTATATTGAAATGTCCTTAGTTGTAAGTGATAGTAGTACACGATACCTGGACTAGCAAAGCGCTCTAACGCACATGATCTTCGGAAATCAAAGTTCTAAGTATTGTAACTATTCATAAAAAGTAAACAAGCTAATTGCAATTCTTAAGACAGTCATAGCACATCAGACAAGTTGCTATATCATTATGCAGTTGTACAAAAAGACGCACCTAGCTACGGTCTCATCGTCTGACGTCCCGTCGAAAGCAATTACCTGCCTCGCGGTGTCGTGTCCAACGTCTATATATCTTGGCCAAATTCATTTAGATTGTTTCCGATTATTACTTATTAGTTATTATTGCTCTGTAGGAAATTGTTTACGTTTTGTGTGGATGTTGTCGGAATTAAATGCGAGTCGCGTGCTCTTGAAATTGTCTCTGATAATTACGTTGTTTTATGTCTAGTCGGGATCCAGTTTTAGTCAATTGGAGACTCGATTATAATTAGCCTACCTTGACGATAAAGGATATCGTGAGCGGTTATTGATTGAACTCGTAAAATTATTGGTTTGAATAAATTAAAAGGAACTAGTAGCCCGCTAACCATCAAACCGTGTGACGAAAATACCATAATATGAAAGAGTTAATTAGTCCGCTATCAAACCCTTGAGGTACACGAGAATTATATTTTTGTCAATTCTCAAATAAGTTTAGTTAGTACAAATAGATAGAAGCAAACAGCGCCCCAATGTTTCTGTTATGCGCAGAACCCATTCAACTCTGAAATCATATACATGTCTGGAAAATTGTTTGAAGTATCGGAGGGATGGTTGTCATAGATAACAGAGGTGTTGCGTATAAATATGAAGTAATGTGATGTGCGCTGCATGCGCGGCTCGGGAGTCGGGACGTCTCCCGGACGTCGTGTCGTTCCGTTTCACACGTCCGCGCGTAACTCTCGCAGCTACGTTCCGTACTCGAATGCATAACAGACAAACAGGGATAATCCTGGCGTTATCGTAAATTGTCAGTTTATGACGTGCGGAACGGCCGCGGGGTGGCGGGGCGATGGCGGGGGAGGAGCGGAGAGTTTTCTAATTTCGCCCCCTGCGCCCCGTTTTGATGCGCTAATTCGTGTAAGCAGTTTCTGAACGTGCTTGTTTCGAGTCGGCTCGGCAAGGTTACGTGCGCCGCCAGCGCACCCTTACGTCGTCGGCACAAGGTCGCGAATTGTAGCGACACTCTCCCCCGCCCCTTGCAAGGGTATCGTCGGCTCTCACATAGAGTTGCGCCATTTACATACATTTGTTTGTTCGGTTTTTAAATTGGGGAATTAACTGCGTTAATCGTCGCGCTCGTTTCGCTCGCAGGCCGTTGAGCCAACACGTTACGTATAAGCGTAATGCTTATTTATTCTCCGGGCCGGGGACGGAGCGGTGCCGGCCGGACCGCTGCGCCGAAGCGTCGGAGTGGCCGGTCAATGCCGCATCAAAGCGCCGCGCGATGGGATCTCGGCGCGGCCGTGCGGCTGCGCGGGCGCATCAGCAATTAATACTCTTCATTTAATCGATTCCTTCAATTATTCCACCTTGATATATGTTAATCCTTTTCGGTCCCGGCCTCCCCGGGATATTGTTGGCTATAATTACGTGGGAGGCGACCTCTATTGACAAGTATTGATGTTTTTAATCTGATGTTAGGATAAGACATTAGTATGCGCCCGTCCGTCCGTCGGTGCGTTGATTTGTGGCCGGCCGGCTCATTGGCTCGTAATTATTGGATTTGGGCGCTATATTTATTGGCGTCTCTCACGGTCGCCTTGATTTATCATTGGGCCGTCATTCGGGAGAATTATTGCGATGCGTGGCGGACGTGTTCGCTGCCTCCGCCGCCGCGCCGCGCCGCCGATGTTCCGAGCGAGGTGGGTTTTTTCGTTTATTACCGCCGAATCCCCGCGGTACACCCAATACGTCATATTTCAATACGTTACGCGTTAGGACACATGATCACCTCCATTAAGGCGCGTCGTCTCCCGACGGATTAGCGCCGTCGCCGTCACGACGCCTCCGGTAATGAGATGGCGAAAATATTGGAAATAACACGACAATAATAAACGTATAATAAGGGGAGACGCGGGCCGCAGCTGCGACTCAGGAGACGCCTCTACACGGTCGCGCACCTCCCGCTGACTGCCGAGTGCCGGCCGAATGATTCAATCGTTTGTTTATTCAATATTATTTATTGCAATCAAGTTTCGTGTTAGTGAAATTAATTAACGATCAATTTATTTTCGTACTTTTTATTATCAGAAAAACTCGTATTAAGTTCGTTACATAGTCATTTACAATCCAGCTGCTATTTCCTGTTAGTTTTTATTACTGATAATAACATTACATTGATGTTTTATTTAGGTTTTAAACATCAGCACATAAGCACTAATAGCGCCGTATCTTGCAAGAAATTACATTTTGAATCATAAAAATAAATGTTACACATTATATCGTTTAACATTTAACCTTTATTTTTCTCATTATTGTCTCATGCATTTTATTGCAGTTATAATAAAACTCAGATACAAGTAACGCCATCTAGATTTTATTATCTAAGGGAATATGTTTCAACAGTTTTTACGCTGTCAACATTTTCATTTTACACATCGGAGTAATTAAATGACCGAGCCAAATATTAACCACTTTAACTAAGTATAATCTTTTAATATTTTTCAGTGTTAGAATAGAAATCATGATTGAGAATAACTTGTGAATAATTTCCGCAGATAAGTACTATTGTAGAGCTAAAGCAACTATTTTGTGTACCGTGAATGCACACGCTGATTCATGCCGCGACTTATTAGATCATCTTTTATTAAAAAAAATACATTTAAAAATTAAATGACACCACTTATAACACAGTAAAAAATATAAAACGCGCATAGGTTTTCCCGCAGAATGGCGTCGCGCGGCGCCAAAATGATGGATTAACGTCACACGAGTTTTACCTTTTTAAAAACGCAAACAAGAGCAGCCCGGCAAAATTGCATCGAGCTAATATTCCCTTGCCAATCATGTAGCTCAGTCAATTTTCAATTTTCCCAGTTAATAAGGACGTCAGCGCCCCGCCTCCGAACAATATCCAGCTCGGTTTTTATTGTGCTACGTTGAGACATCAACAATATTGGATTCCAGCGCTTTTTTTTTTCACTGAGAAAATTAAAAATCCTTGACGCTGTGTTCTCGATGCGGGTGATAAAATGTTTTGTTATGAATTTGATTACGTAGGTATTGCGTCATATTGTTGGTGAATAATGATTGTGTTAGACATGTAGTATGTTAAAGAACAAATGTGATGAATCTTTTTTTAAAAGAATAAATATAAATAATTATGCAATACTAAATAAAAAAAATTACTTAATATGTTGTAATAATAGTAATTTGATGACAATGTATAAATATAGAAGCTGGTATACAATTTCGTCAATCACACAACAAGCAGAGTGGCGCAGTGGAAGCGTGCTGGGCCCATAACCCAGAGGTCCGTGGATCGAAACCACGCTCTGCTAGAAATATTTTTAGTGTTTTTTTTTCAATATTTTTTAATTTTTTTATTATCTTATAATTTTAATTTTAATGTATTTCAAATGGCAAAATTTGTAATAACTACACCACCTACATTTCGTGACATGCAAACTTTTTAGAATTTATAGCGGTAATTAATCTATCAAATAAAATAATTACAATATTGACAAATGAAAACAAATTACGAAGGAAACATCGTACAAACACAAGGAACATAGAAGTATCAAGTCCATTAGCGATACGTCAGTTAAGATTTATGTATAATTGAAATCGTCGAGTTTATTGTACCACAATGATTTATAGGAGAGACGGGACGATGGCTGGCTCAATCCACGCTCAAGGGTACTGGGTATTCGATGAGTGCTTTTTGTTTTATATAATCATAGGTTATGTTGCGGTGATATTGTATGAGATAGCTTTCTGAGATGTTATTTCTATGCAATATCTTTTATACCTGCGCCGCCTCGTCTGTTTCTACCGTCTGAATACTATTTGATTTGAAGGACGAACTGCGGCGTGCGGTGCGTACTTTGTTCAATGTCGAGTAATTTTGCTATCTTTTTGGGTAGGCGTCGCAATTTGAGTTTTGAAAAGTCATCCAAAATCGGTTTAGCCATGCGAATTACTTATTTTATTTTATTATTTAAAAATCACTGTTTATCTTTATCGTTGTTAATAAAGATTTTATGATAACACAATATTTAATATGCAAATAATTTTATTAACGATAGAGTCCTTAGAAACAATTACATAGTAAATACCTTAATAAAAGGCTTCCGCATTGACACTGTAATCATAGAACCCATCAAAAACAGTTTTGATTCGAATAATTTCTTAATATCGACCACACAGTTTGCTTTATCGGCCTAAGTTAGTGCTTGAGTTACTTAAGCGCTAAATAACCTGCAACTATAAACTATTATTTATGTCCCAAATTGATTTTGCATGTGAACTGGTCTATATTCAGTGCATTCAACCAACTCACTGCTTGAGAGTAATTTAGTTTTCTGATTATCTTTGTGATAGATATTTATATGGCTTATTGGTAATGCTTACTTTGGCTGTGTACCGTGAGTTCGCGGAGTCGATTTCCAAGCGACATTTTAGAGTTCTTACATCAAAACTAACTACTCGTGTGTGTTTTAGTATATTTTCGAAGCTTAATGGGAGTTTAGATATCGCATTGGCAAAATTGGATGTGATGCGACTCTACAACTCAAAATTCGCCTAAATATTTTGAACCTAAATTACTGTAGTATTAATAGTTATAATTTACTGTTTTAATTAAATTTTAGTTTTGATTTTGTGCCAGTGTGTGTTTAGTTATATAGAGTGAGATTGCTTGTTATAATTAAGTTTTAATTGATAGTTTTTTCTATATTTTTTTCTTTCATCTCTAACAACCTTAAAAATATTACTACATAGGGTTAATAAGTTGTTGGTGGCAGGATACATTCTATATCGGCCGGACAGCGACCATACACAAGGTATTAAACCCGCCATAGTGGCCCACATAATTGTGTCGCGTTCCAGGTTCAGCTTGTCTATATCCGGTTCCAACAGAAATAATTGTGTTGACTGCCGAAGGATAATCATCTCTCGTCAGTCGACATTCTATTGGACCCTCCACTTACCATCAGGTGCTGTGTGGTCAGATTGCAGTGCACGTATTAAAAAAGTATTTATAATTTTTCCAGTACATATAGAAGTGTGAAATTGAGTTATCTTTGTATAAACTACATTCAAACTGCAAGAAACCGCGAGCATTGACAACTGAGCGTCCATAAACAACTTTCATCTATGGCTGCGGCGAGTAATTGTTTGTCATATTTGAATAATCGATTGTATCTTTTGTTGTATATCTGAATTGATTTCGCTTTATGATTTAAACCTTGACAAGTTAAATTGTTATCAATTATTTAAGATGCCGATAGGCTCACACCTGTATTCCCGAAGGTATAGACAGAAATATAAGAAATACTCGATCTTAAGCGCAAATTTTATGTGAATTTCAGTCATTTCATTAGCCTGGCTGATTATTGAGACTATGAAACAGGTGAGATCCTTGGTTGTTCTAGCCGGGTCATCAAAATTAATAATTATGAGTCATCCCATTCCAAATTCCGCACACGAATTGCCTGGTTTGGATTTTTTTTCATACGGCCATATGCACCTATCTCTTAGAGTCGAAAATAAGCTCTACATGTCAAGGTAGTCGTTGCGACATAGCACCTGCGCATCTCAACATTTCGTTGTATAAATACTTACTTGATTCCCTTAAATATGTCCAGCAAATTGTAATGTTTCTTGAACACACATTTCACAAGGTCAATCTCGTTTGATAATATCATTTTATATTTTATACATCGCACGCGTACAGACTTGTCAAATAATTTATGTTTATATACGGACATCTCTTTATTATTCCTGTATGAATAATATTATTATGAATCTTGAGACGTGCGTTCTGAGACAAAAATAAAATACAAACCGTGTAATAAAATCATCTTTATTATTGAAGTGTTAAAGTTCAAAATGATCATAACGACTGTCGACTTATGAACGCATTCATTTCCACAAATCCGTGTCAAGAAACAAATTTAAAAAAAGGTATGACGCGTATCAATAAATAATGCCTTTTCAGGTATTTCTCGGGCGGCGCAGCCTCCGCACCGTCGCCGTAACGATGACGAATACGAGATGCGTCCGTTACAGAACCCTTTTGAATATGACGTGTGATATATACGTGGGCACGCGTGTCATAAAGAACGCGGCGGGGTGCGCGCGCGCAGCCCGCTGATTGGCGCCCGTAATGACTGGATGCGCGCACGCACGTCCCGGCCCCGTCCCGCCCGCGTGACGGTTACTAATGATTGTTACCAATGACGGATAGGCACCTCTGAACCTATTGTGCCTTATGGAGTGTGTTGACTGTGAGATATTACGAGCTGTGAGCTCGCCAAGTATGGCCCTAGGTTATACGAGATAATTTGTTTCGTCGGACATGGTTGATAGGCTGTAATTTGTGGTACGATTGTGGATGTATACCACTGATAAACCTTTCATTAAGGTAGCTGCTGAGACAACGGCCGAAATCCTGGAGATTTTAGTCAAGTAGAAAGTTTTTGCTGTCAAGTTAACATCCTGACAATCTGTAATAGTAAATAGGTCTTTATCCCATAGAAATATTCTAATTATTTACGAGCCAATCGTTTATAAAAAAGTAAAATAAATGCAGACCCTTCAACCTAAACCCGAACCACGAATCCGAGTTTCGTGCAATGTCAACAACTGGTTCTCCAAATCGGATGAGACATATCTAATTGTGTGACAAATTTACAATTAACCGACATTGAACCGGTGGATCTGGTTTTCAAAGAGATATTGGGGCAAGGTATCATGCGGGTAGCGAACTTGGGACTTTATGTAGTGTTGATGACAACGCTGACAATGTGTAGTAGGCGCTGAGCCAGTTTTGAGAGGTCGCGGCATTGTCTCACACCGAGATGATTTATCATATGTATAATAATATCAACCCTGCGTTATACTTAGTCTGGCCATAAATACTGTTACACTTAATTATAAAAAAATATTACATTTGAATTTCGAATCTGTCATTTTTATACGATTGTTCATTGTGTTTTCTCATTTTGGCGCCAATACATTGTAAAATATTTTGCGATATTAAAATGGTGTGGGGTGATAAAGAGAACCGAATCGCTGTGATAGCATTACACAAAGTAGGTATGGAGCCAAATGCAATTTTTAAAACTCTCCATACACTTGGTATTAGTAAAATGTTTGTGTACCGGGCTATTAATAGGTACAATGAGACCTCCTCTGTTTGTGACAGAAAAAGATCTGGCCGTCCACGTAGTGTTCGTACGAAAAAGGTGGTCAAAGCAGTAAGGGAAAGAATTCGAAGAAATCCTGTCCGAAAGCAAAAGATTTTATCTCGGGAAATGAAGATAGCACCTAGAACCATGTCGCGTATTTTAAAAGATGACTTAGGACTTGCAGCCTATAAGAGACGCACTGGCCATTTCTTAACTGATAATTTAAAGAAGAATAGGGTGGTAAAATCGAAACAACTACTGAAGCGGTACGCAAAGGGAGGTCACAGAAAAATTTTGTTTACGGATGAGAAAATTTTTACAATTGAGCAACATTTTAACAAACAAAATGACCGTATTTATGCTCAAAGCTCTAAGGAAGCTTCCCAATTAGTCGACAGAGTGCAACGTGGACATTATCCGACTTCAGTGATGGTTTGGTGGGGTGTTAGCTATGAAGGAGTGACTGAGCCATATTTTTGTGAAAAAGGTATCAAAACATCGGCACAAGTGTATCAAGATACCATTCTTGAGAAGGTAGTTAAGCCCCTTAACATCACCATGTTCAATAACCAAGTATGGTCCTTCCAGCAAGACTCGGCGCCGGGTCATAAAGCTCGGTCCACGCAGTCTTGGTTGGAATCGAACGTTTCGGACTTCATCAGAGCTGAAGACTGGCCGTCGTCTAGTCCCGATCTTAATCCGCTGGATTATGATTTGTGGTCAGTTTTAGAGAGTACAGCTTGCTCTAAACGCCATGATAATTTGGAGTCCCTAAAACAATCTATACGATTGGCAGTGAAGAATTTTCCCATGGAAAGAGTGCGTGCTTCTATTGATAACTGGCCTCATCGTTTAAAGGACTGTATTGCAGCCAATGGAGACCACTTCGAATAAGCTTTTTATATTTTTAATTGTTTTATATTTATGTATTAAACTGACACACTGTAAAAGTAATAAATGTTATTTGCAGTTAACAATTTTCTTTTTTCTTTATTACAATATTTATGGCAAGACTAGGTATACTGTCCCACTGCTGAGCACGGGCCTCCTCTGCTACTGAGAGGGATTAGGCCTTAGTCCACCACGCTGGCCTAGTGCGGATTGGTAGACTTCACACACCCTTAAAATTCCTATACATAACTTCTCGGGCATGCAGGTTTCCACACGATGTTTTCCTTCACCGTTAAAGCAAGCGACACATATAATTTTAGAAAGTTCAAAGGTGTGTGTCCTTTTGGTTTTGAACATGTGGACTTACCTCTGGGTAGTACGTTCCACAACCAACTAGGCTATCGCCGCTTTTTTTCCGAGATGGTTTGTGATCAGCTAATTTTTCTAGTCTGCTTTGGAGTAGGGCCGACGTGGTTGGTCCACCAATGCCTCCCAATGTGGTAAAATATGCGTAAAGCTCTATAAATGTATTTAATTGCAAAACTAATAATAATAGGAACCAAAATATATTTATAGCAATTAAACCAGCTTTTACATAAAAATATTGCATCCAATTTGTCGGTTCTTTAGATGCTGCCATGTGTCAGACAGACAAATCGATCAAACTTGTAACACCTTTAGTATTTTTATATTCAAAATATTCATTTCAATAACATCTTTATGCCGCAAGTATAAGTTATATTTCGGTATAACATCTTAGTTAGTATAATTATTTTAGCTGGTAATATTTATATCCGCCCTGATAGCGTCCATTGTACATAAGGTTTTAAACCCGTCATAGTGGCCCACGTAAGTGTCTCGTTCCGGGATCAGCCTGTGTATATCCCATTCAAACAGGCTAGCATCATAATATCTACTGATAAGGAATAATCGCCATTCGTCAGTCGACGCTCTATCTGACCCCACTCCACTTACCATCAGACGCAGTAGACTTACTATACCGTGCCCCTTAAGAAAATAGACATTACTTAACATCTGACGAGTGCTGTACTGCACAGTACTCGTGCACCATACACTTCACAGTTCCAAGTTCTGAATAGTATTGGTGTTATTGCGTACAATTTTCACCTACCAACAGGCAAGTAACTTGCTCGTCTAGTCACTCGCCAATGAAACTACTTACCATAGTTCCTGTAATAACTAGACGTGTATAGTAATTTACATACTCATATTAATATGCTGCATAACAAGTGTGAAGTTTAGGGCCGTCGCTAATGGATGTTCCCGCGGGAGGCATACGTCGTGCGGTCGGCAGCGGGCAGCGGGCACCGGTCCACAGGTGCAAGATTGATTGGGGAACATCGCTTCATGCGAATTAATGGCATATTTAGGATATAGGAAGTATCATCTCTGCACATCGAGGAAAAAATAAATTATTATCGATCAATGCCACTATAGTATAAAAAATTGGGCATGTAGACATAAAGTTTGACTCGAATTCATCAAGGCATCATCGTTTTGTCTATTTCTTATACGGAACTATTCTTGAATTTCGGTTAGACTGTTCGATTGTACCTAGTAAACCTAAAGAATATAACTCACAACCCACTACAAGGCACTGCGCTATATTTCACTTCACATTAGAAGTAAAACATCATAATCATCATCTTCAGTCACATGAAGTCTACAGCTGAACATAGACCTACCCTAAGATTCCCAAATAGACGTGTCAAAAGCGACCTGCATCCAGCATGTTGCTGCCAGTAATACCCAAGAATACTGGCTACAATGTCCTTGAAAACGAAACAGAGACTTCACAGCTATGACTGCAGCGACGTGCTTTGATACCCAGACAAATTCGCATACAAGATATCTACCTAATAACTCTAATACTTACATTGTATAAATATTATCGACAGCTGCTTAGTTATTCGAAAGTAGTACCTCTAGCATGAATATTAACGTTAATATTCTTTAAGTAAATCTTTGTATGTAACTTCTTTCTTTTCGCAGAAATATCCATGATTATTAATTATTTTTACGTTTTTCTTTCAACTGCGAGAACTAATCACTAACTAGACGTGAATTTAAATTCTTTACTTGCCAATACTTGTTTAGTTACCCAGATTAAAGGTGAAACAAAATGTATGAAAATGGACCTTGAGGTATCGCCTTAACTAACTCGATTCTTACGACTGCAGAGAAATACTCAAACACTAATTTATTTGATACGAATAGTTGACGCAGTTCTTTATAATTCATGCTAGAGGTACAGTTCCAATCAGGTTACCAAATCTGAATCAGCTATATACCAGTCGTGTAGAACTGTGCAGCGACCAGCCTGCACTCGTATAAATCAGAGGGCCCCGCCTTCATCTAATGGGAATTATAATTGATTCCCTCCCAGCCTAGGCTTATAATGTACCATTTACAAAGGTCCGTAAAAACCACGGGGTTTGAATTAATTGAAAGGTAATTTATGTTTTAATGTTATGCCGTGTTTGTATATCAGCCCTGTGTACAGTCCCACTGTTGGGCATCCGTCTCTACTAACAGGAGATTGATTTCACGTCTATTTCAATGCACATTAATGTTATTTTGGTTTATTGTTTCACTTGGACTCCAAAATGCTAATTAGGAATAAAAATTAATGAATTAAAATGAATCCTTAATTTTAACTTTAGTAGTTACTTACATTATGACTGAAATTGACAGTGCTCTGTTTAGGTTTGTTTAGTCAAAGTTGGAGCTGTAAAAGTAAGTTATTTAGGTAGTTATTGGTCTATCTGGTGTTTATTAAAAGTAACACATGCAACCAATTCGCTCTCATTTATTTGCAATTTTCTAAAAATAATAAAATTTTACGAACTGAGTACCTCTAGTTTTCAGAGCATAAATACGCATACCTATAAAAAACTATAATTTTTTTAACTTATTTTTTGTTCTAATATTTAGTGACAATAGGAATGGCAAAATTCAAAAAACTCGCACGTTATATACATATGTTATAATGGAAATACTTAATGAATAAATTTTAGAACTCTAAAAATGCTCTGAGCTCTACAATATGTAGCGCGACAACTTGAGAGAGACAACAAAAGAAAATTCTGTGACAATGCAGTCACACATTCAACTTCTCTCTATGTTCGTTTGCATTAAAATTAGGATTAAATTCAACGCTTTCAAACCTAATTTTAAGTTTTTTTTAATTATTGTGTGCACTTTATGCATCATAAATTGCACATTATTTGAATTTAGAAGGAACTTCAAAAAACTTCCTTCCATTTTCAAAATTTCGTCGGTCACTGCGTCCTTTGAGGATATTTCGGCGAGGTCGCTGTTGGTGCATTTGTCAAATGTTATTTTTAAATTTGAAATTGGAACATTTCAATCGGCAGCACGGCTAAGGTGACGAGGCGGCCAGCGGGTGCGGGTGCAGGCGAGGGGCGCGCGGGACGGGGGCCGCAGCTCGATCGATGGCGACGTCGTTATTCGGGCGACAGCCTTTGACGACGTCGCGGATGCGATCCGCTTGGGGCGGGCGGTTGTTGCTGTGATAATTCCATAATTAAAAATCTAATTGTGATGGCATTTGAGTGTGACAATTACTGTATTATTTTTATGACCATGTACTATGTGCATGTTGTTTGAATTTTAACTGTTTTGTCAACGCAAAATACTTTTATATGTTCTTATAGACTCAACTTTTTAATATTAATCTTCAAGTATCAAACCTATGGTGTATGTAATATTGTTAATTAATAATTATCTATGTTAACTATATGATGATCCTAATTAATTATGTTCTAACGCAAATCCGACCACTAAAAATATTATTTATTTCTAACTTAGACGTTGATTGCAGTCAATAAATGTCATTTTGTCATGTCGGTTATTGTCATTAATTGCATGATTTAGTGCTGTTTACTGTTACAAATTTAAGTATCCGTTACATTAAACAAACTCCAAAATCATATTTTAATACTCCAATCAAATAAAAATCTATATAAATATATAGTCACAACATAAATCTTCATATTATGTAGTAATGAGCAAATATTTTCCAAGTATTAATATTCATCCTATTTCATACCTGAGGTCGTAATCGTCGGTACCAAGCGGCACCCACCTCGGGTGAGGTCCACGCCTCCGCGGACGCGTGACTGACGGACGTCGTCACACAACCGTATTGCACACACACTAGCCACCGAGTGTGTGGGTAATGGAAGTGTGGATGTGGTCGTGTTAGATTGACGGCTGATGTATTGAGATATTTTATGGGTTCTAGGTGGTAGGTGGTAGGTTGTATATAGCTTATAGTAGATATTTTTTGTTATGATTATAGAGTAGTTATGTTACATTAAGATGTTTAGTAAAATTTTATGTTGCAGTGCGACTTACAAATACGTAGTTAACTATTTCTTGCTCTCGATGTCAGAACTGTATTGCTTTTATATTTATTTTAAGAACGACAGAGATACACAGGTTTTAAAAAAAGAACACAAAAAAATTAAACATATTTAACCAAAACTTACACAAGTATGTATTACTAAAAACATGTGTTATTATTATTGAAATTTGAATTTGGAATGAAAATAAATATAATTTAGCACATGAGGCATCATTTTTCTGCCAGTGGGTTATCGCAGCATTAATAAAGTTGAATGAATTAACATATCACACATTATATAAACTGTGGCCAGGTCTAAATCGATTACATAATAATAACATTATCACCATTGCAATACCAAATATCGGCAGTCTATGGTTTCCGACTCGACTCTTGACGACATCTGAAAATCTTTTGGTATTTGCCCTTGTATTATTACCAATCACAATTACTAAATGTCTTCGTTATTTTATTATCAATTTTGGTGATGGTTTCATTGTTGTTACCTTTTTATTATTTTAAAATGATCATACTTTTTTTTTGACATGGCAGTATAATAAAATAATTTAGTTCAAATTTTATCGGGACTAATGGGATACGTTGCATCTCCAATTGTACATTATCTCTGTCTTATTTTATGTTAACATTGATTGTCTCCAAATCTTCAATTACTGGAGCGGACTTTCATGGTGGGTTTTCACTATGTATACGGACGACAGTGCAAATCTAATTTAGAAATTTTGTAACCAACCTAATAGCAATATCAAGTCAGGTATAAAATGTCTTAAAGCTTTTCACTAACCAAGTGTTAGGCACCGAGGTGTCTAACATTAGTGCGCTGGATTGCGTGAAAATAGAAACCAGTGATTAGATTTAAAAATCAAAGCTTTATTGAATCAGCCAAGTTTACAAAGTAAAACTCGAATAACGCGGCGGCGTTCACACTATCTTGAATTCTTCACTATCTTGAATTCTTCACTATCTTGAGTTTTCCTTTTCCTTTTCTGAACTTGTTGTCTTGTCGGCGATCTCGAACTAACTGCGCTGGTCGGGGTGAATCCGCTCATTTATATCGAGCTCTTGAGTCCCGCACCTCGGAGTCGGAGCGCTGCATGCGTGGGCGCGGCTCGGCCAATCAGAGCGCGCGGGCGGCGCCTTCACGTAGGCGGCGTGTGTGAGCGAGACGGAAGATGTTTCTCTCTCGCTCCGTGTGTGTGTGGTCGAGACGGAAGATGTTTCCCTCTCTCTTGTTTTCTTCGCCTGCGTATATCGGTCACCCTGCATTTTTAATTTTTGCTGAATGTTTTAATCATCCTGCACATCCTCCCGCCGTGTATCGCCTGCTGGGGCGATACATCTCCTGACGGGTGCAGGTCGCTGTTTCGCAGGCCGGCAGGATTACTATGACCTTTTCGTCGGTCTTCGTAGGACTCCGCCTCTCGTTGCGATGTCCACGGTGCGCACGATGCCGTCCGGTCCCGGGTGAGTTGCGATGATCTTGCCTCGTACCCACGCGTTCCTTGGTAAGTTGCCGTCGACGATCCGCACCAGGTCGCCTGTGTGAAGCGTCGGTCCTCTTCCATGTGGCTCCCGCCGGTTTCGCAGCTCCGGTAAATATTCTCTTAGCCATCGCGCCCAGAATTCGTTGGCTAACTGTTGCGCTGCGCGTAGATTGATGTTTGATCCGTAGCCGTAGTCCTCGGAGAATCCCGGTGTGGCGATCGGTCCCTGGCAGCCCAACAAGAAGTGGTTGGGTGTCAGAGCTTCCGGGTCTTCAGGGCTGACCGAGACGTGTGTCAGCGGGCGGCTGTTCACGGTGTTCTCGACCTCGGCGAGCAGTGTGCTGAGTGTTTCTTCTCTTGGGTGCTTTTCTCGTAAGACCACGGTGAGTGCAGTCTTCACGGATCGCACCAGTCTCTCCCAGGCGCCTCCCATGAATGGCGCTCCTGGAGGGATGAAGCGCCACCGTATGGCTCTTCTTGACGCCTCTCGTTCCGCGCCATCCTGCAGCATGTGTCGCAGCTCCTTTTCTGCGCCGTGGAAGTTCGTCGCGTTGTCACTCCATATCTCCGCGGGGCATCCGCGGCGTGCGATCATTCGTCTCAACGCCATGATGGCGGAGTCCGTGCTCAGAGAATGCACGATCTCCAAATGCACTGCTCGAACGGTGAGGCACGTGAAGAGCGCCACGTATCGCTTCTGGTGCGCCCTGCCGACGGTTATTGTCAGCGGGCCGAAGTAGTCGAGACCGGTGTAAGTGAACGGTCTCTGGTGGTGTGCCAATCTGCAGGGCGGCAGGTCTCCGGTGATCGGCTGCGGCGGGTTGACCATCTTCATTCGGCACTTCAGGCATCTTGAGATGATTTCTTTCACCGTGGGTCGCAGTCGTATAACCCAACGGTATTGTCGGCATTGATTTACCGTACTTTCGGTGCCGGCGTGATGCAATAGCTCGTGAATGTGTTTTATCCACAGCATAGTTGCGAGGTGTCCGCCGTCCACTATCGGCGGATTCTTCATATTCTCTGAGACTCCGATGGCGGCGGTGATTCGACTCTTGAGCCTTATGATCCCCTCAGATATGTGAGTGCTGAGGGGATAGAGCCGGCTGTCTCGGGGTAGTTGCGTGCCGTTTGTTAGTGCACGCAACTCGGCTTCGAAGGCTTCTTCTTGCGACGCTCTTATGATTAGCGTTTCGGCGCGATGCTGTAGCTCGGCGGGCAATACCACGAAGTCGCTCCTCTTGCTCACCGCGGGTTTGGGTTGCTTTGCGTCGCTCGCCTTGTTGTTTTTCCAATCCGGATCTTGGCTGGGACGTTTCTTCGTTCTTTTGTAGTGTATTCTCTGCGTCCGCTGGCGTAGTATCTGGATGGCTTGTAGAACTCTTGCTGTCGCTCGCAGATAACGTAGCCACGATGAGAAGCGTTGCACGTCCGGTATGGCATCGCTCAAGTGTTGTTTTTGAGCGATGGCGAATACGGCGTGGCTCCTTTCCTCGCCCGTAGTGTGTGCGGGCTGAGGGTCCTTTTCTATTGGCCAGGCTTCGGGTTTTTCTCGCAGGAAATCTGGACCGTGGAACCAGCGATGCTCGGCGCCGAAGTCTGCTGGCGTGCCGCGTGTTGCGTCGTCGGCCACGTTCCACTTCGTAGGCACCCATCTCCACTCTGGAACTCTGCTGCCCTCTTCAATGGCTGCGATGCGGTGCGCGACGTATGGCTTGAAGGCTCGAGCACCCGTGCGGATCCAGCACAGAGTTGTTCGGCTGTCCGTCCAGAACGTGGTCGAGTCCGGCTTGCGTTGGTGTTCATTTTTCACTGCTATCGCCATCCGTGTCCCGAGAACCGCGGCTTGCAGCTCCATTCGCGGGATCGAAAGAAGCTTGAGTGGTGCCACTTTCGCCTTCGCAGTGAGTAGTGTCACCGCGGTCGTCCCGTCGCTGTCCACGGTGCGCCAGTACAGGACCGCTGCATACGCCGATTCACTGGCGTCTGTGAAGACGTGAAGCTCGAGGCGAGATGCGGTGCTGTAGCTCAGGTAACACCGCGGCAGTGCGATGTTGTTGGCAGCCTTCAATTGTGTCAGCCATCTGCTCCAACTGGCGGCTATGTCTGCGTCGAGTCGGTCGTCCCACGGCGTTCCGCGTCTCCAGACTTCCTGCAGCAGCTGCTTCGGCTTGATTGTCAGCGGAGAGAGAAGTCCTAAGGGATCAAAAACTGACATAACAATCTTTAAAGCTTGACGTTTCGTGGGAACTTCGTCTTGCAGCAGGCTCGGCGGGACGTCGACGAGGCGTAGATCGAAGGCCAGTTGATCTTCTTTTGGACGCCAGATTAACCCGAGGACTCTCTCGTGCTTGTCTTGAATGTTGACTGTTTCGCTGCTTGACTTCTCGCCCAGGGCCTTCAATAGTTCGGGCGAGTTCGAGGCCCATTTCTTGAGTTCGAAGTGGGCTTCGCTGTGGATTCTTCGGACTTGCTTGGCGATTTCCTTAGCCTTTTCTAATGTCTCGAAGCTGTCTATGTAGTCGTCCATATAGTGTTTGTTTCTTATGGCTGCGACCGCCTCCGGACACTCTTCTTTGAACCTCTCGGCGTTGAGGTTCATTACGAATATCGCCGTTGAGGGCGAACTCGAAGCACCAAAGATGAGCGTCTTCATTCTGTATTCTTGCGGAGGCTTGTCGTCTCGTCGGGTGCCTCGCCAGAGATAGCGCAAGGCGTCCCGGTCCTCTTCTCGGAGTTGTATTTGGAGAAACATCTCCGAAATGTCCGCTGTGATCGCGAACGGGTGTTCCCGGAAACGCATAAGTATCCCGGGAAGCGGCTGCAATAAGTCAGGACCTGTGTATAAATAGTCATTTAAAGACACACCTCTGGTCTTTGCAGCCGCGTCGTGCACCACTCGCAGCTTGTCGGGTTTCTTCGCGTTGATCACCGCGAAGTGCGGGAGGTACCACTTCTTCGTCGACGTCGTCGGGACTGCTGGCTCTGCATATCGCTTGCGAATTAGCGCCTCCATCTGCTCCGAGTATCTGCATCTAAGCTGCGGGTCCTTGTCGAGTTTGCGCTCAACGTTGTGCAATCGCTTCAATGTGTTCTGGTAGTTGCACGGCATGTTGACTTCTTCAGACTTCCACAGTAGGCCGGTCTGGTATCTTCCATCGGGCATTCGCGTTGTGTTTCCTTCCAATATTTTCAACGCCTTCTCTTCCATGGTGTTCTGCGGCCTCTTGGGTTGAATGTACATGTTGTCCGTTGTGATGTATTCTTCAACCAACTTCTGCATGTGTTCATCTGCGGCTGCGGTGTAATTGATGAAGTTCACCCGATGTTCGAGGGCTCTCGAACGGCTGCCATGCACTACCCAACCCAACGGGGTTAGTGATGCTACGGGTTGGTTTCTCTTACCCTTCTTGGTTCTTGTTGCCAACAGCAGATGCCAATTGTCTTGCCCGATGAGGATGCGAGGGCGAACTTCCCGAGGGTCGAGATGCGCGACGAATTCGTCCAGGTGTCGACAGTCTCGAACAGCTTCTCGGGATATCTTCTGTGTGGCGAGCTTCAAGTCGTTCACGGTGTGCGCGTCGATCTGTTGGGTGCGGAGGTTCTCACCTTGTCCTCTGATCTTGAACGACACTCGGCGTGATCCGGCGTTGTTCCTGGTCGTCCCGTCGTACGTGCATATGTGCAGCGGCTCCTCCGGTCCGTCGATCCCGATGCTCTTCGCGAGGTCGTCGTCTACCAGGGAGACTGTGGATCCGTCGTCGAGGAGCGCGAAAGTGTCGACTGCTTTTCTCGGGCCGAAGATGCGTACGGGAGCTATCTTGAGGAAGGACACTCGCGGCACCCACGCAGAGTTGACTTGCTCGTTGTTGTGCTGCTCTTCACTTTTCGACTCGACGGGCTTGTGTGTCGAGTGAAGCATGCGATGATGATAGCGCTCGCACCCGTCGATGTCACATTGCTTCGATTTGCACCTGTGCTGCTTGTTCCGACGTCTCAGGCATCGGAAGCACAGGTTGCGCTTCTTTGCTTCATCCCATCTAGTGTTGACGTCGGCGTTGGCGAATCTTGTGCAGTCGGCGATTGTGTGGCCCTGTCGCGCACACAGACTGCACATTGCTTCGTCCGTTCTTTCGGTAGCGGCGTGTACCCGCTGTTGTCGTCGCTGCATTCCGTCACTGTTCTTGCTCGGAGTGCGGTCGACGATCGTCTCGGCGGCGGCGAACGGACTGCAGAATTCGGCCTCCCGCATCACGAAGTTGTTGAACTTCACGAGGTCCGGTAGTCCGGCTAGTTGCGATGCGGCGTACTCGTACCATTGCCTCTTGAGCGTAGGCGTGAGCTTCTCTGTTAAACCTTTAGTCAACTCTGGATTGTACATATAAAAGGTGCAATTGAGCGCTTGTAAAGTCCCGACGATATTCTGTATTCTAGTGGCGAAGGTGCATAAGTCGCGCGGTGACTCGGTGAGTCTCGGCAGCGCGCGCAATTTGTCCATCTCCACCATGGCAATGGACTCGGGTCGACCGAAGCGAGTCTCTAGTGTCTTCATGACCCCGGCCGGGTCTGCATTCGTGATCAATAGGCCTTGCACTGCGTCCTTCGCTATCCCACGGAGGCTGCGGCGTAGTCGGGACATATTCTCGACCTCCGTGAAGTGATGGGACGTCTCACAATACGCGGCACGAAAGGTTAACCACTCTTGATGTGCACCATTAAATATGGGTAACTCGACATACCTCAGTGGTTGCTTATAATTTGCGGCCTGCACTGCCTGCGTAATCGCCGAAGCTAACTCCTGCAGCTCCGTTTTCACTGCTCCTTGTTGAGTGTTCGCTGAGTTGACTGCGGGCTCCTTCACGCAGCTCACGTTCGGTTTTGAGACGTCGGTGTTGGCAGGAAACTGTCTCGACACCTCCTTGCTGTTGTGCCAGGCGGCGATCACTGGCGGCGGCTGTGCGAAGTAGTTGCGAGGCTGCCACGATGCGGCAGCGATCGATGGCTGCAACTGTTGCCAGGGCGCGGCGGCGGTCACTGGCTCGAAGGCTTGCGCAGCGGCGGCTGGCTGCCAGGACGCGGCGGCAGTCGCTGGCACGAAGGCTGGCGCAGCGGTGGCGGGTTGCCGGGACACGGCGGCGGTCGCCGGCAACGGCTGCGTAGCTCCGGGGCGCTGAGACGGCGGGTGTGCGGCAGTGACTCCCGCCGGTGCAGGCGCCGAGGCGCGCCAGGACACGGCTGCGGTCGCTGGCACGTTCTCTTCAGTCGGCGGTTGGTGTTGGCTCTCTCGAAGCCAACTGTCGACACGCCGAGATTGCTCGGCCTCCGCAACGCTGATGACAGAGTCGACGTCGTCTTCGTCGCTGTCGGCGGCTTCAATTTCAGCCAGCTTTGCGGCGGCGAGCTCCAATCTCAGCCGGGCGAGTTCAGTCTTGGCTTGGGCGACACGATGAGCTTTGGAAGATCGCTTCGTTGTGGAAGCTGGCTTGCTTCCGGTCGGCGGTTGCGGGGGCTTCGCTGTGGCGGCTTGCTGCTCCTCCACGGCGACACCGGCGACGGTCGGCTGCGATGATCCTTCCGTGATTTCAGTCACGGACGTCTGCGTGGCCTCCGTCGTTGTCCCCGTTGCGCTGGTAGTGTCGGTCGTCGTAGCCGGCGTACCAGTCGCGACTGCCGAAGCGGCCTGGCGACCTACTGATCTAGTCACTGGCATTCTAATCACGATAATCCGGCTCGAAGGACCAGAATGTTAGGCACCGAGGTGTCTAACATTAGTGCGCTGGATTGCGTGAAAATAGAAACCAGTGATTAGATTTAAAAATCAAAGCTTTATTGAATCAGCCAAGTTTACAAAGTAAAACTCGAATAACGCGGCGGCGTTCACACTATCTTGAATTCTTCACTATCTTGAATTCTTCACTATCTTGAGTTTTCCTTTTCCTTTTCTGAACTTGTTGTCTTGTCGGCGATCTCGAACTAACTGCGCTGGTCGGGGTGAATCCGCTCATTTATATCGAGCTCTTGAGTCCCGCACCTCGGAGTCGGAGCGCTGCATGCGTGGGCGCGGCTCGGCCAATCAGAGCGCGCGGGCGGCGCCTTCACGTAGGCGGCGTGTGTGAGCGAGACGGAAGATGTTTCTCTCTCGCTCCGTGTGTGTGTGGTCGAGACGGAAGATGTTTCCCTCTCTCTTGTTTTCTTCGCCTGCGTATATCGGTCACCCTGCATTTTTAATTTTTGCTGAATGTTTTAATCATCCTGCACACCAAGTATTATAAGATACAATGGGTTACCGGTATGTTTAAAGAAATATGCTACTAACATTTCACTGCAAATATCGTACAAGCGCTTTTTATCCGCGAAGGGGTAACCACAGGCGTATTACCACCATCTTCGTCTTCTTCTTCAAGTGCCTCTTCATTGTTGAACGTTGGCCGTGAGCATCTTGTATTCTCTTGTCATTGGCCAGGCGGAAGAGATGTTCAACAGAGGTAACAGTTCCACTTCCTTACCACCATACTGTAAAAAATAGCATATTCGCAATTATGAATAACAATCAGTACACGTCGTTACGTGTACTGACACAGTAACAATTAAAAGCCACGGTAATGACAATGACTTTAACGAGGTCCGGGTGACGTGCTATTTGTCAGTCATTTGTCAGTGACAATGGTGTCAGGCGGCGCGGGCGCGACTGACGCGCGTCACTGCGGATCTTACCCCTTGAACTCGATTAGGTTTCATCAACTGTTGATCTGATAAGTGACTGCCATGGACACCTGCAATCGCATCTATGCCTTTGAGATTAGGGATGGTATGTTGGTATGTGTTGGACTGACAATCCTAACGGACATTTATTTGTCGGTTAGCTTTGAAAAATGCCCATACTCCCATCTTCTCCTGGAATATATTACCAACCCACACCACCACAATACAGTCGATATTTATAAATATTCACTCGGAATGATTATGTCACATTAGTAACATCAGGTAACTAAATTGCACAATATTATTCAGTAAAGGAAAATATAAACATGTAACAAATATGTCTTCTTTTTAAATCTCAATTATTACGGGTACCTACAATATAAATAATTCAAAAATAGGTAATATGGTTACTTTGTCCTTCGTTCCCTGAATATGTAAAGTTTGATAGCTTCAATCAGGACAGTATCAGTAACGCGTCGAGAAGTCAATGGTAAGCTCTGGCAGACAGGTGACTGCCGAATTATTAATGACCGTTTGATTCACACGATGTCTTTGGACCCCACCCCTCGCACCCCCCCGCCCCCGAGCGTAACAGGTATCCGGCCTCTCCGAAGATAATTAAAAATCGTTTCATTCGTACGATCATCGTGTCACTTGAGTTGCTTCGGAGAATTTATTGCAATTATAGTTTTTAAGAATTTTTCATGATTGCTTTAGGTATAATATTAGCAGTGAATCGCTGTACTGGCTTAGTGATGGGACTATGTATCATGAAGTTTTTATTCGATTTACAAGTCGAACCAAAAATGCGTCTACTGATTTTCTCGGGATTGCTGCTAAATGCTGATAGATTTGCTCAAGTGTAATATCTAGTTCTTCAGTGACAACTGCATTACTGTGCTAGCACTATTTTGTAATTTAAAATTTTCGGTGGTTTTGTTACCATTAAGTTATATAGCCAAAAAACTTTTACCCCCTTTAATTCCTAGATATTGCAGTTATGCATTTTCACTCTCAAAAGCTTCCCTTGCCCTTATATGCAACAAGGTCTGTATCTATTCCGAACATTTTAATTCCGAAGATCGGGTAAATGCTGGTAATTAGTAATAACACATGCTCTGACCACCTGTTGCTATATCTCGCATCTTAATTACTTCAGCATAACTTAATACTACATTGACTTATTGTTGAATAAATAACAATTGTCTATGTACAACCGTTCTCATGTTTATTACTGTTATTAAATGTAATTGTCGTCATTAGCACCTAACATAACGCCTTTTTAGAGACAAAGGCGTAAGTCGTAGAAATTTGCTGGAGTAACGAACCCTATCTGTTGTAGTAAGAAAGTGTAATTTTTTTCCTGGTCAAAATTGTATTGGACTATACCTCACCGGGCTAGTGTAGTGTGTCTGCTGTCCTATATTAAAACCCTCTACATGACTAATTGACTTATCATTTCGTAGAACTAACTACCGAGTCAGCCTAAAGTAAAATGGCATCGTGTTGTGACGTCATACTGATTTATGAGTAGTGCTAGTGACGCTCCAACAATGCGAATACTTTTCACAACTCAATCGTATGCTAAACACTAGCCGAGTTCCGCCGTAATCAGCTTAAAGGACCCTGCACATTTGTAAAGATAACTCTATTGCCGTCAATTAGATTTCAATTTAAAAATACGTGTTCAATTTCATATATCATGTAGGTATCTATATATATTATGTAAAATAAGTGAAAGGGATGGTTTTCAAATGTACATCAGATTAGAACCTCAGATAGATTAGAATCTTGGTAGATGTGAACAGCCCGGAAATATACATGAGATGATAACGCGCAGCGGATTTCCTGCCTGTAGGAAAAATACCGTTAATTAATGATTTCATCATACACGAAAACAGAACTACATTTTCATTTTGTATACAAACTGTGTTCCATAAAAAATTGACTTAGTTAGGCATAATAAATAGCTTTACAAATACATGTTTGTAAAAATCTTCACGATAACTTATTTCCACATTCAACTATGTTATCAATTATCTTCTATACTTATAATAAATCTGTAGAGAGGTCAATTCTGTACATGAAATATATTTCAAAAATAACTATCAGGGGGTGATTAGGGATCGATACTGATGCCAAAAATGCAATTAGTAAAATTTTTGTCTGTCTGTCTGTCTGTCTGTCTGTCTGTCTGTCTGTATAACCGTTATAGAAACAAAAACTACTCGACGGATTTTAACGAAACTTGGTACAATTATTTTTCATACTCCTGTGCTGGTTATAGTATACTTTTCATCACGCTACAATTAATAGGAGCAGAGCAGTGAAGGGAAATGTTGGGAAAACGGGAGAAGTTACTCCATTTTTTAAGCTTCCGTCGCGTGTGCAACCTTAATGGTTAAAGCTACATAAAAAATCATGTATGACGGAAATGTTCTCCTTAAAATTATGTAAAAAATATCCCACGACAGCATATGTCTATCTTTTATGGTTGACTCACAATGACACGTGTAAATCTCGATAGCTTAGCAGTTCGAAGCTTTCTCATTATATTTGTTTACTAATCTTAGGAACTACCGGTCCAAACTGAAAAATTCTTTTTGCGTTGGATAGCCCTTTGTTCGTGGAGTGCTCTAAGTTATATATCATCACGCTATGACCAATAGGAGCGGAGCAGTAATGGCTAATCTTAGGAACTACCAGTTTGAACTGAAAAATTCGTTTTGTGTTGGATAGCCCTTTATTTGTGGGGTGCTATAGGCTGTATATCATCACGCTATGACCAATAGGAGCGGAGCAGTAATGAAACATGTTACAAATACAGGGACAATTTATTAGTTTTGAGAGCTTCCGTTGCGTGCGCTGCGTAAACGGTTAAAGTTATGCAACAATGATGTATGACGGGATTATTCCTCTTAAAAAGTTCTAAAAAAATATATTATAAAAACAAAAGTCCCCCGCTGCATCCGTTTGCCTGAACGTCTTAAACTCAAAAACTACCCAACGTATTAAGATAAAATTTGGTATGGAGACAGTTTGAAACCCTGGGAAGAACATAGGCTCCCGGGAAACTACTACTTTTATAATGGAAAACTTTAGCCTGAAAAACTTTATAACGCGGGCGGAGCCGCGAGCAAAAGCTAGTATTTAATATGACTTGTTATTTTCAGCGATTAAATTCCCGCAACGTTTTCCCTCTGCATTGAATATGCCACTTTACCGCGCATACATAATCGATGATCGAAACTATTCCGTTAAATAATCCGCATTCGATGTGTATTTATTGGCACAGTTAACTGTGACGGCGCGTCGTCAGTTAATGTTCGCACACCACGCGATGCCGCGACCCGCCGCGTTCTCAACTCCTGTGTAATCGACCCTTTAGAACTTTAGTAATTATCATGTAACTTGGATTATTCTTAATGCAAGAGGCTCCATTGCACCTGATGACATGTGCAGTGGAGTCCGTAGATAATGTCGAAGAAAATTAAAACCGTTACTTTTATAATGATATAAGGAATCATTGAATTCATTAAGTAATACAATATGGTCTTATTTTTCTGAAAAAATATGCTACTGACTTAACACACGCCAATTGTAGCATAAAATTACCAAGATCTACAGAAAGTCCTATAGCGACATAGATTTTTTTTCATTAACACAATAAAATCTACTTAATCCTGCCACATTCTTGCATAATTATTATCATATCTGTGAATTATAGTCTTCTGTTTCCTTAGTTTTAGATGCTGTCGCCACGAGAGGACGATGATGACGACAATCATCTCTGCATCAAATGCAACGCCACCATCATCGGCTTGGACAACTACATCAAACACCGGAGCCAGAGATGTGGCAAACTGAAGAACGACGTGGCAAAACCTGGCCTGGCCCCCATAGATCCTCTCGAACCCACCTACAGCCTCGGAGCTGATGTATTCTTTCAATCTTTGGAACTCCAGAGCAGTGTTAAGAAGACTTCCTTGGCACGACTCACCCCACCAATTACTTTATCAAAAGCCAGCGATAGAAAGAGTTTGATAGTAGCATCTACTTCGGGAGATATTCCTCGAATGAGTCCTCTAGAAACCAATCTAAGAGGAGAAGACTGGATAGGGGGACACAGTTTGAGGATCGGAAGCAACGTCGACAATCAAACTAAACTTATTAATGCCGTTGCCAGTATCAGTGGTAATGTCAAAAAAGATATTCCCTCGACATATACTATGTGCTATGAGGATAGCGAAGAGTCGGAGGTATCTGAAGAAGATGACGAAGAGGACCATACTTCCGAAGGAAAGTGGAAACCACCTCCGAATTATACGGGGGGTAAATGGAGACCAGCATCTCCTGAACACGAGGACTGGGATATGAATGATCAAGAACATACGGGAGAAATCATTCCCGATGGTAATGATAGGGATGACGACTACGATGCGCCTCCTCCAGGGCATACCAAAGGAAAATGGGTTCCAGGTGCCAACGAGAAGACTCAAATCATGCAACCAATTATACAGAGTAAAGGATCGGTACAGTATTGGTGTGGACCTTGTAATAGAAGACTGGGCTCAAGAGCGATTTATGACAAACATCTACGCTCAAGTTTACATCTGAAAAAGGTACTACCTGAACATGAATTGGAATTTTCTGGGCATCTAGAACCTTTGAACCTTGAAAAACGCTTGCCACGTCCATCCAGATTTATCAACGATGCTAGCTTTTCGCAAGTACAAAGAAAACGCAAAAAATCTAACTCGAAATTGCAATTAAAAATTGAAAAGAAAAAACGAAAGCGAAAGCCAAATTACGTGCACTGTGGAGGCTGCAAGTCGAGAGTCAAACAACATCTAATGGGCAAGCATCTCATATCTCATTACCACTTTCGCAAAGCGCGAGAAACTAACAGTTCCGTTTACCAACAACTGATTCTGGACAATATTGACGCTATAGTCCACCAATCGCCTTTCCAGTGCAGCCCTTGCAAGTTCTACACTAACTGGCTTTCCAACTTCATGCAGCATTGGTTCTCGGAAGCACACGAAGAGAGAATGTCTATGATGGAAGGCAGATTTTGGTGTTCCTTTTGCAAATTCGAGTGTGACTCGTCCCAAGAGATGCTAAAACACATATCCAGCTCTGATCATAGCGAAGTTATCGCTGTTATCAACAGATCAATGCCTATAATTATCAGAAAGAAGACGATAATCAAATGCCACTCATGTCTAAAAGAATTCAGATATAATATAGAAATGAAGAAACACAGCGAAAGAACTGGACATCCGCTGGCTTTAACAGGAACAGATGATTATCAGGAGCTTCATAAATGTCAACTTTGTACTGCGAAGTTCAAATCATCGTTGACGTTAGCAGCTCATTTAAAATCTAAGCATAAACAAAGAGCTTACTTCTGTCTTGTTTGCGAAAAGAACTTCAATTCTTCGGAAGAAGCGAAGCATCACCGGCAAACTTCGGAGCATAGAATTAAAAGAAAGGAGACTATGAAAGAGCACGGAGAATTGTCCAAAGACCTGACTAAAAAGTGTCCGTATTGCATAGACAATGTTATACTAAAAAATATTCTGGTTTTAAAAGAACATATTCGTGCTGTTCACCCTGATATTAAAAAGAAGTAAGTAGTCAGATTAGATTTTTAGTTTTATTGTAATTTGTATATTTTTCTCAAGCTAAAATATTATTTCAGGTGCCCAAAATGTGGTATGGCTTTCATCTTGTCCCAAGAAGTGACCCGCCACATCAGGTCCAACGCCTGCCAGTTTCTACCTTCCACCTCAAACGCCTTAATCTACTGGAACTGCAGCCAATGCCTCTTCACCACCGATTCTCAAGCTGAATGTTTCTTCCACGAAGTTCTACACTCAGAACCTATTCGTACCACTGCCAATATTGGAGAAGGTGTAAAACCTCTCGTCAAGTACATGTGTCCACTTTGCCCAAAAAGTTTTAAGAAGGCATCTCTACGGCAACATCTTCGGCAGCATACATTTGAAAGGCCGTTTGTTTGTGGGACTTGTAGCGCTAACTTCACACGGCAAACAAGCCTGGCCAACCATAGAAAGAATGAGCACAGTGGAAGAGTGAAGCTGCCGACGTTGGCGCCTTCGATGGACAGAATGCAGGCTCCAAACGTGGACTGGGAATGTGGCAAGTGTTGCAAGAAGTTTTCTAGCAGGTTAGTACTTTTTTGTACCAATATCTGCTAAAAGAATATTTGCTATCAAAACGGTTGTGTGTTGGCAATGGAAGTTGGATGTTTTTTGTAATATAAAATACATTTTAAAAAATTCTGCTGATTACTGGTTTAAATCACTAATTTTAAAAAATACACCAATACGAAAGCAATAATTTTTATAATTTAATTTATATATAAACTAAATTAAGTTTAACAGACTGACGACATATTTTACACAACGTCATTCACTTTGATCTTAAGAATTTATTTTGTATGGAGGGGAAAAGACACCAATCTCGACTCTGGTGGTCTGCCTTTGTGTTCAATGTAGACTTGTTGATAGATCTTAATATTTAGCAAAAGGGATGCAAGAGAGAACTGTGTCGTCTGATGGAAATTGTTAATCATCGCTGCCCATAAACATGATGCTAGAAATCGTTACCTTAAGAAGTTTTTATGGAAAAAGAAAGAATATGAAAAATGTAAAGAACGGTTTTAGTTCAACTGTTTACAACAAAATACAAATAAAAACCTCTCTTAACAAAATATTCCCGGTGTATCCTAAATATCTCACTTATCCACACCATAAACAATCTCGGAAGCAAGAACAAAACGCACTGACAGAAATAGCCTCGACATAGCCCGTCACGTTGGTCAGCGCACGCGCAGCGGATGCGACGCGTGTCACACGTCGCCACAACTCCTTCACAAATACCGACAGCCGCGTAATTTGACAGCAGCGCTTTGATTGTGCACTCGGTGTTGCCAGCGATGACATTTTTATACCATAAAGTAATAAATTTGGCGGCCGGATGCGTCGTATTTTCAACGCCGCGGATCAAAACGAAGATAGTTTCGGTTTATCGTTCTCACGTGTTAGGTATGCGTTGTCAGTGTTTGATTGTCGTGAATCGTGTTTGGTTGACAGTTCGTATTTGTGGCTGAATGTACTGCCGCAAAAGCGTTCGTGGTATTTTTTTATACGAGCTGGTCTTTCGGCAGTTTGTGTGCGCCACGACTGTGAATTTACAGCAATAACATCGTAATTCGTATAGCATTTAAGTTGTATAGTACTGCATGGTTACACGCTATTTTTATCAGCCAACATCCATAATAAACTTTATCGAATTTCGTTTAAACTTATGATTATAAAATATTGTGTCTTTATACCCAGCCATTAAAATACAATATTAAATTAATCTAAAATAAAGATCGGTTTTGCACTATTCATACTTAAACTGGCCACTGCACCCAATCGAACTTATTATTTTAAGTCTTATCTCAATTACAATAAAAATCTAATTATTTCTTGTATAAATTAAAATGACTACGTATGCTTACAGTTCACAGCGCTTTCTAATCTTTAATCTAATTAGATGCAGATGTTACAAATGTTAAATAAACTTCTTTTTTAACAGCTCTCATTATTTCCACGTTTCACATGCCGCGAATAACAAATACAAAGTGAGGTTAAGTGTGGAATTTATTTGAAATAAAACAAATATATTTAATTGAATATGTTATTAATAGTTCTTAAACTTGGAATGGATCCTTCCAATGTGTTAAAATGATAGCCAAGCCATATTTATAACTTCTAATAAATTGTTACGACAATTTCTTTTATTGCGAGTTCCTGTCACGATACAATGTAAGAGCACTATCATATTCCATTTCAAAAGTCATTAAAACTGCAATTACTGGTCAACGTGTGATTAACATCTTAAGATAACGTCACTACGACAAATCACAACCTCCATTCCACACAAAAATGCATAATTTATCATACAATCCCGAGAACCGGGAAATCGAACGATCTTAACCGCCCGAACTCTTGCGGGAGCTGAAACATTTCGCGTGAATCAACTCCGCGCCGCCATTACCGGCCAACTTCCAACATATCTAGACAATTGCACATCTAGGAGCCATTGGGGGGCGCCTAACACCGCTGATGATCTAACTTGTGTAATATCTTACGTGTTATTGCGACGTCTTGCATTAATGCAGCTGCGGTAAAGCCCAGTGTTGCCAGCTTCGATCTACCGATTTGGTACGTAATTAATTTTACTGTTTTTTGTTGTTATGAAGAATTTAGTAGGACGAAATAGTTCATAATTTTTCTAGTGGTGACGCACTTGCACACACACCAACCTATGCCATATATATAAATAAAAAAATATTTATCGAATTTGTATTAATTTTAATAGTGCGACATTAAGACCAAACTAGGCAGGCCGACATAACCGCGACAACCTAGATATCGCTGATATTTTTACTAAGGCATCACCGTATAAGGAATATTTAGTTACAACAAATTCTCACACACGTAAATCTAACAGTTAACACGTCTCGTAGAATCCTTTAACTGGGCGTCTCATTAAGGCGGGCCGGTGTTTATCTGCATTCACTGCGTCCCTGTCCACCGTCCACTCGGCCTGGCGTGAACATAACTTACTGACAACCCTGTTTAATTATTTCAATCGCGTCTTGTGTTGGCTTAGCCTGAGTTCCAATGATCGTGTGTGTTTGAAATGGTTAAGCTAAAGATAAGATGTACTTGTAATAAGACATGAAACTGTTTTAGATCTAAAATGAAGTTTTTGTTTATTACTCAATCTTGCTAACCGAACCAATGTGTAAGTAGCTCCCATATTTATATCTGTTTTGATTTTTATAACCCGAAAACATACATAAAAATGGCCAAAGAACTGCTTTATTTTTATCAAAAAACCAACATTAATTTGTCGACCTTCTACAACAAAACAATGTTTAATAACAAATACACAAATATAGCTGCTGTTAGAAACCAAACGCGACAGTATTAAGATTTCTCCACAGATCATAAATTGCGGAGTCGTAAAGTTCGATGGTAGATTTCAAACGGTTCCCAGTAACTGAGTGTTGAAATCGATTCATGGCTACACACTACCGGATTAGAATATTGACTGTCTTATTCCAGTATTTTGCAAAATAATTGTTCCTTTAGATATGACAAGGTGAAGGAAAAGAAATATTTTTATGCTCTTTATATTATATTTTAGAACTTGTTAATATAATTTGTGAGGTTATTCATATCAAGGATCGTTTGTGAAAAATTTCGTAGTACATGTTAATTAATTAGCTTGAATGGTCCATAAACAATAGCAACGTCACGCACATTTTTGAAACGCATGGCATTGCCTTGCGCTCTAATCTAAGACAAGATATTTTATACCCCCTGGTATTGCAAATGTTCATGGTCGTTGGTCATCACTGACTATCAGATGAACCATATGCTCGTTTGCTCCCTATATCATAAAAAAAAATCTCAAATGATTAGTTGTCTTTTAAACAGAATGTTTTATATATTTATTTAAGAATTTCACAAAGTAACAGTTATTAACTAACGAACGTGAAGTTATACTAAAGTTGAAGAATTTGTTTACTGCTGCTTGGCATAAGAAATAGACAACCAGACCAGACCAGGTACAATTTATAAATACTGTTGGGGACTAACGTTGTGAAAAAAGTATGTCTTGACTCAAACAATCACATAGTGAAATTTTTTATTGTTTACATATTATTAATAAATTGTGTAAAAGAAACATACGCAGAAGAACGAAGTCAAGCTTAAAATTAGTTGTTGAAATTATTTCTAGTCAACTTTACGCATATTTCAGTTCAATATTACCTATATAATTAATTTATTATAACAATATTTCAAATTTCAGATCGGCCTTGTCGCGTCACGTGGCCGGTAACTGCACGGGCGCGGCGACCAATCAAGTGCAACGCTGTCCACACGACCAGTGCAACTATGTCGCGACCACTGCCACTCAGCTCGCGAGGTATGAAAGTGCTGGATTTATGATGGACATTGTATAGCTTCTTGTCTAGCAGGTTTCCTGGCCTATATCCAATCACAATAAAAAAATGTGTTTCAGCGCCATCTACCGTGTTTGTGACGAAACATTTTATACTCATGTTTGGTTCCAAAACTAAAATTATTTTAATTGTATGAATAGATGTCGCATAACACAATTTAATAATGAATATTTTTTAAAACGAAAGATGGCGTTACTGACTTCTACTGCATATTATTTGACGAACAAAATAGAATTGATCATAACATTAAATATTCAACATTATGCAATCTACGACAATACTAATAAATTAAAATATTGCTTTCAGACATCGGCGTTCCCACGGCGAACGTATAAAACACCATGAATGTAATTTGTGTACATTTAAAACGGACCAGGCAAGCCATATGAAAAGGCATATGCTTTGTCACAAAGGAATTAAACCGTACGGCTGCCCTTATTGCCAGTTTACATGTGGTAGTTTGGTTAGTATTTAAACAAATTTTACTTTTAATGCCTTTTCGTTGTAATAGATGGCGTTAGATGTTTCAATTCCTGGCTATTAATATGCCTTAAAACAATAACGAAATTGATTTAATGTTATACTTGTTTTATAGAAGTATAAATTATAATTTTGTCTACAGGAAAATCTTCGTAAGCATGTACTACGTAGTGGACGACACAGTGGCCTATATCTGTACACTTGTCACCATTGCCAATATTCCACAAACATGGCGACAAAGCTACGATCCCATCTCACTACGATGCATGGAGATAAATACAATGCAAAAACAGCTATCGAAGCAGTCAAAACTCATCTAATGATCAACAGTGAGGCGCAAAGGCTGGAGGAGAATTATAACTAATTATGTTTACTATGTTTTAAGTTTTTTGCGTACCTTCCAAATATTATAAGTGTAAAGTAATTTTTTTAAATAAATTCATTTTCAATAAATATTTTGCTTTGATTGATATTGTTATTACTTATAATAATATAACTCATGTCTCATATAAATGAGTTTGTCAAAACCTCATAATGCTAAAAATATCATAAAACTAACTCAATGTCGCTAGAACGTAAATTCAAACGTCAAAGTCAGTTTGACAGTACGCACAGGCCGTTTGCACGCTCGCAAAAAATAGACGAGGCGCCATAGTGAGCTCGTTTAGACGTTGGTTCTGTGACGTGCGATTACGTTTAACCGAAATAAATTCGATCGAAACCGTCTTGTGGAACGCGACAATAACAGACAAGTCTATTTAATTACACATTACGTGTATACTACGTTACGTAATATTATTATCGAGTGTGTATTTATTGTCATTTTTATCGTTAAGTACCGAAGTGCGGAAATTTAAATTATTTTGAAATAATGAATGTTCCTCTTCACTTGGTGAGCTGAAATCGATTGAAATTCATAATGTCTTTGAAGGTGAGTACACTGGTTTTGTATGCGACACACACAACCTTGCTTTGACTTTCAATATAGGTATTTTGCGTGGGTAGTTTTTGCACACGAGACATCCCTTCGCGAGGGGTGTATTTGTTGACGTGTGTATTAATCTACGGCTTCTGTTACTTTTACGTAGATCGGCGTGTTATTTTTATTAGTAGCTGTGTTTTATATTGATTTCGTTGTTTCTTTCAAACAAATAGGATTCCAGTACTTACACATTCTTACGTACTTATCGTAAATTAGTTTTGATGAATTGTTAAAACAATCAAATATCAATAATTTGGGTAATTAGCATTTTGTATTGCTTATAATTTGACTTATTTTTAAATAAGTGAAGGCTGATATCAATTCTTAGTAAAATTATTAATTTAAAATACTTTTATCACGTAATAGGTATAGTAAGGAATTCCCCAGATTATAACAAACTGTGTTTATTACGTTATCTTTTCTAAAACAACCATAACCATACAATATTTATAAATTTTTACACAAGACTTCTTTAAAACCGGTGCAACTTGGGATTCATTGCCAGGTAGGGCAATAAAAATAAGTGTCAGTTTTACCAATTACACCCACCATAATCTTCGCTGACAAGATTTTGTCAGCGAAGAATATTCCATAGGGCGCGGCGCGTAAGCGTGGCCATAGCTCATCCCTCTTATCATATCATATCCAAAGTGGTATTTTTTTTGCCATCTAGGTACTTAGTACATACTTAAATTTTTGTTTTAAATATCAAAATTCGGCCATCATCTATTTTTCTACTTCATCATTTCAGACTTACGAGGTAGGTACAAAAATTTGTTAAGTAAATAATTTTTACTTAAGAATTTTCGCCATAAGATTTGTTTAAAATTCATATTTATATTTAGACATAACTGCATATATCGTCAATATCCGTGTGGAGATGAGATCCAACAGATTTCGCTGAAATTTTCCCGACCAATGATACACTTTGTTTTGTTACACTTTGGACGCAAATACCAATCACGAACAACAAGTTGGCTATGGAAACCTCTCAAAACTACCCCTCCAATTCACAGCCTATATATGCTAAACCAAAGTGCATCAGGCCTTAATAATGACATAACGAGGATGGAACCCAGAATTATTGGTCTAGTGATGTATTAAACTAGCTAGTTGCAGCATACATTATAGTGAGGGTAGTTTCCATATAAAGGCAAGACCACACCGGTCCGGGCCGGTCCGACGTGTCGCTGAACCGTTCTGCAGGGTTGCCACACATATTCCATCAGTATAACTACGGATTTTCTTTAGCGAAGGGTAGCTGACAGGAGTACAAGATAAGCTTGGCGAATTGTATTCAAATGCGCCTCGCTAGGCTCCTGTACGCAATGCTTTATCTAAGAATAGCAAAAACGTTTCTAGAGTGGGTGCTGCATACCCTTGCTCCCCTAGCTACGCCCATGCACATATCTTAATCAGGAAAGAAATAGCTACCCACGTCATACAACTTTAGTAATACGTGTAATTGATAAATCACAAACTTGTAGATTTATCTTAAACTAGCTTTTGCCCGCGGCTCCGCCCGCGTTATAAAGTTTTTCAGGCTAAAGTTTTCCGTTATAAAAGTAGTAGTTTCCCGGGAGCCTATGTTCTTCCCAGGGTCTCAAACTGTCTCCATACCAATTTTCATCTTAATACGTTGGGTAGTTTTTGAGTTTAACACGTTCAGACAGACAGATGCAGTGGGGGACTTTGTTTTATAATATATTTTTTAGAACTTTTAAAGTGGAACAATCCCGTCATACATCATTGTTGCATAAATTTAACCGTTTACGCAGCGCAGGCAACGGAAGCTCTCAAAACTTATAATTTTTCCCGTTTTTGCAACATGTTTCATTACTGCTCCGCTCCTATTGGTCATAGCGCGATGATATATAGCCTATAGCACTCCAGGAACAAAGGGCTATCCAACACAAAAATATTTTTGCAGTTCAAACCGGTAGTTCCTGAGATTAGACATTACTGCTCCGCTCCTATTCATCATAGCGTGATGAAATATAGCCTCTAGCACTCCACGAACAAAGGGCTATCCAACGCAAAAATATTTTTTCGGTTTGGACCGGTAGTTCCTGAGATTAGCCATTACTGCTCCGCTCCTATTGGCTATAGCGTGATGATATATAGCCTATAGCACTCCACGAACAAAGGGCTATCCAACGCAAAAAGAATTTTTCAGTTTGGACCGGTATTTCCTGAGATTAGCCATTACTGCTCCGCTCCTATTGGGTATAGCGTGATGATATATAGCCTATAGCACTCCACGAACAAAGGGCTATCCAACGCAAAAAGAATTTTTCAGTTTGGACCGGTAGTTCCTGAGATTAGCCATTACTGCGCCGCTCCTATTGGGTATAGCGTGATGATATATAGCCTATAGCACTCCACGAACAAATGGCTATCCAACGCAAAAAGAATTTTTCAGTTTGGACCGGTAGTTCCTGAGATTAGCGCGTTCAAACAAACAAACAAACAAACTCTTCAGCTTTATATAATAGTATAGATGTAGATACAATGCTACCCCCTAAAATCCCCTAAAATTTAAAAGTATGTAAAGTCTGTCAACCAGAACAGCGTGATGGTTTAAGGCGTAAATCTGGTATGTGTGACCCTTATGTGACTTTTAAATCAGAGCAAAACAATGCTTCATTAGGATATGTTTCCGAAATCAAAGGTTTGCATAATGTATTCAAAAGAAACCAGTTTTAATTTGTTTGGGAATATTCCGTATCTTTGTCATTTTACATCCAACATTTCGATCGTATTACACAAGCCGAAGGACATAAAATGTATCTATTTTTAGTTTATCGACAATACTATATCCTACACAATGTCTTAAAAAGGGAATAAAGAATCCACCTACTTTTCAATTATCACAGACAATTATATGGTGTAAAATTTATAAGTATTAAATGTTTAACTAAGACATTAAAAAAATACCTATTTGTTTTAATTTATTTTTTTCGTTTCAAGTTAGTATTACACGCGCGACAGCCTCCGTGACATAGCGATCGACAAGCCGTTTGTAAAACGACAGATATTAGACGACACTCTCAGTTACAATGACAAATGATCGCGTTTTTTAGGCTGTAAGAAAAATTCGTACTCCCAAAGCTAAAGGCATTTAACTTCGTACCTATAAGATTACGAATACATTGCATTTTTAACCGTCTTCAGAAGGCAAAGGTTCTTAATTCGATTGTTGTTTTTTAAAAAAAATTAATACAATTTATACTTTACTCATTCCCCATAACAACATGCCCCGCCCCTAGGCCATCGGCTGGCGACATTCTTGCCTGAAACTCCACTCTAATCTATGCTATCTAGCTATCTCATCCTATGTGTCTGCACTTTATAGTATCGATAACACGCGTACTGCCAGTCCTGTCCCTCGTTTGACGTCGCTGGCGTGGACTCCGCAGATGTCACTCGCAAATCGCACAACCGGTTGCACCTGTCCTCGATTAATAAACTAACTCGCGGTTTTTGATTTATTAATCGAGTTTTAATCCGGCGCCGATGTAATTGCCGTGGGTTATCTGTGAGAATATTAAATTGAGATGAGTGTTGTATACATAAGCACCTATATTATACATACTACTTCTAATATTACATTATGCTTGATATAATAGCTCCAATAGGCAAACATTCTTGATCACTCCACCTTGCGGGGGATTTTATTTGTATGTAATTGTATCTTTTTTTGTTAACTTATGTAGTATCATTGCCAAGCATCGCAATTAATTTGTTTGCTTCAACGAGAATGAGTTTCGCGAATATTAAGTAGTCTAACTTCTACCTCTTTCTGCCGTGAGGTTGTAACGATTTGCTTTTAATATTGCGTACCAATGGTATTTAATGTGCAGTATGTTAATTACACGAATAGTATATAAACCCGCATAAACTATTGCAAATACTAAAATTCCCAAAGATAACATACAAAAATATAACGTTATCAGGTATTCGTATCACAAACGCTGCAGTTTTAATTGCCCTTGAATTGCGCGCCGATCCGCGCTGTTGACTGCCGGCCGACGCGGCGGGCACAGTGGTGAGATACAGCGGGTATTGCAAAAAACATAAATTATTTCGAATTAAAAACTTTTAATAATATCAAACATTGTTCGTCTCTCGTCCTATTTTACAAACTTCTTGTTGCGTATGCAATACCAAGTATATATTTGAAGCAGCATGGCGTCCAGCGTTGGAGGTTGCATATCAATCTACCACAATTATACCGGTCTACAAAAGGACACTTCAGGTTACACACGTCGCCTATAGAACCAAATAATACGCGGAAGAAAAAAAATTGTAATACATATCAATTATTTACTGACATAACAAAATACTGTTTTTTAAATACATAGTTTAAATATTTAAATTATTTATACAAGACGTAATTTCATCCTTTAAATTGTCCCAAAAAATAAAAAAAAACATTGATAAATATTAAATATTTTAAAGAACTTACTTTTATTACGCGGCGAGTAACAAACGTTTAAATTCATTTGGCATTAAGAACACATTTTACCATCCCCTCGCAGAAGTACAGACGACAGGCGGCAAAAAATACGACAATGTCCTGATTGTTAATGAAACGCCCCACGAGTACAGATGTATGTAACGTGTCGGGATGCGGTGCCACAACCATGCCAGGCCAAGTCTAGACCAGACGTTATAAATAACATCTGGAGTGTACACTGTACAGTTATTCCGCCCGTGTGCCTGAGGCGCATGCTATATTTAGACGTCTGTTTTCATCAGTATATGGTATGAAAAATAATCATACAAAACAGTTTCCAAACGGCCAGTATTTTGTCAAGCGAGGTATATTCAGGACGTTATGCCACTTACTAAGAATATAAAAATATTTATTTAAACCTGTATAGGTAACCTAAAAGTAGTTGAACAAATCCAAAATTTAAAATTTAGACATTTATGTCACCAGCAATCGTTTTTCCTTGACTAAAATAAACAAAGTTTAATATGTATATTTTAGATGAGGAAAAAAGAGGAACTGCTTCGACATTTTTTTTTCCTAACAAGAGACTCGGTCATCTCTCAAAGTTATCGAGACTACTATAAAGTTTTTATACCTACCGGCAACAAACGTACCGCACTTAGAACATCAAGCAAAAGCTTGTATTGAATATTATAACTTATAAAAAACAAAGCGTCCATCTGGGACCCATATTATTATCTCAGACACGCAAACCCTTCGGGGGCAATAGATTTACTATTATACGGAACGCATTCTTTTAAATACTGTTATATTGTTTTTAATTTAAGTGTTTATTGTATTTAGTAGTCGTCTAATAGTCGAAATTTTTATTAAATATAACGCAACACATTGTTTATACATTTTATTTTATTGCATGAACTTTAATTATGCCAAATATCACACAAAGTTTTTTTCACGTGTTTACATAATATTGATTCATTAGGTCTTATCCATAGTGTATTACGGATAAGTTCTTATAAGCACAATGTTTTTTCATGTTTCAAAAAGAAATAAATAAATAAATACAGAGGTTTTTTTTTAAGTTTGTGTTGATAAAACTAAAAAGAAATGGTAACTCTAGTTTAAATGTAAAATAAGTACCTCGCTTTAAATACCAACATTAAACAGTATTCCAATATTTTAACACGAACTGCTAAAATTAGACTCTAAGTTCATATTTATAGAACAACATTCAGGTCACTGGTTCACGTAAACATAAACATCACATAATAACTATTCACAAACATAGTAAAATAATCAGTGATACGACCATTATAGCAGTTTATGGCCCATAACCATTTGTGATAGGAGATGGTATAAATTACAATAATAAAGAAAATAAACCAGTTGCAGGCCAAGAGCTAAGCTAAGTATTTTTTTTTGTATCGGACCCTGTAGTCGATACCGGGGGGGAACCTGCGAATGGGTTACTTAGCGACTGTAGAGTCCTGGAGGAAAGTTGGGAAGGAAGTGTGGAGGAAGGAGTCCTCTTAGGATAGAAAGAGGGAAGAACGCCAGGAAAATGTTCGCGAGCTCACATAAGCTGAATGTGAATTAGCAACAGTGGGATATATACTGCAACTAGCTTTGTTCACAAACATAAAGGAAATAGTTCTTACATAATACACATTGCTTATATCTAGTAATATAACTATCTCTGTCCGCCATCTAGGTTTACTATTTCTAGATTCTATTTTCATATTGGTGACCTATTTCGAACCTTAAACTCGCTGCCGTTATGAAAGGTTTTAAAAAACTACTTTTACCACAAAGCGCGAGTGCTCTTGTAACAATGTGGTGTCGAACTCTGAGTGCTCTGCCAACCCTCTGTTACAATAACGTGCCCTCAACGGCCCTCGACGAAGGAGGTAGGCGTTTAACAAAAGTGCTGCTAATGCTTTTCATGGATTGTTGATATAGCTTGCGAACTGTTTTATTGAATAACGCGCGTGTTGCATGATCATAAACACCAGCTGGGGATGATAGCAGAATTGTGATGCACAAATTGTGAATGCATTTGTAACTGATCATGAAGATTGAGAGCAGGGAGCTGCAGTTTGGGATTCGAGAATTTCATTGGCTTTACGAAACTTGCAGTGGATATATTTCGCCGGTCTTTCTATAAGGTGATGATTCCATCAATCTCTAGCCGACCCTTCTTTGTCTGTATTCAGCTAAAATTAGCCGATTCTCGGCAATATATCTAGAATTCCCAGATACGTTAACACTAACGGCTATATTTAAATAATTCTATACACTTGCAACTCACACCAAATATTGCAACACTCAAAGGTTGCACGAGTCTACTTTCCGCGATTGTTTAAGCAGCATTTACTAGCGGAAGTCTACTTCTGCAAGTTTTCTTGCTAAACTTTGTTTCAGAATAACTAAAGAGGCTTTAATATGTACCTAAGGCTAGGGTTTTACTGCAGTTTATCAAAGTTGACCACTTTAGTTAAATAAACGGAACTTGGTTAATTATTTGTAATCGAAAGGTCACCTCTAGAAACTGAAGTTCATTACAATAAAGACCTTGAGGTACGTTATCAATCAACCGGTTGAGGAAAACCATTCAACGCTAATACCTAACTGTTACATAAATACGCTACTAATAAATACACCTGTTTCAATAATTATTAGTTTCAAGTAGCGGAATTTATTATTATAAAAGTAATCTAATTGGATATGTGTACGTCACATGGGCTTCCAAGGTATTATGAATCCACGTCATTCGCACTTAAAATTTATTTCCAAATTAGATTTTTCCAACTTCATAATCGTCAAACATATCACAGCCACGACGGCTCTCAAAGAATTATAATAATTCAAAACGCAAATTCCTCATATTTAGCAAGCATATACAAATTATCATCTATGCATCAATATTAGCTGAAACAACTCGTAAGTGCAACGACCTCTTGCTACATTCGGCAGCAATGACAATTGGCCGGCTAATGCGCCTAGAATTAGTTCAATTAGCTATAACCGTAGCCAAGTAGATGTCGCAAGATGTTTAAGTAGATTGCGTATTGTCAATTCTTTCTTAAGTATGCATGTGTCCATTTTCTATAAGGGTACGTCTAAGCGACTCCACTGCACCTAATGGTAAGCGAAGTAGGGTCCAGATACATTATCGGAGGACGAGAAATGATTATCCTTTGCCAGTCGGCATAATTATGCCGGCCTGTTTGAATCTGGATACACAAGCTGATCCCGGAACGCGACACATTTACGTGGACCATTATGGCGGGTTCAATGTGTACGGTAATCGTAATCCAGGCGGATACAATACTTCCACGACCTGATTTATGGTATAAATTAGCTATACTAACAGGGCCAATTGATAGTCGATGATCAACTTCCAACACACTAACGAGAGATGTGAAATAGTTGCCGACTTGCCGAAGAGAATGATTTTGTTGCGTCTAGCAATATTGTGTGTGTACGAAACGTATAAACATGATGGTCTTTATATCTGTGCTTTGTGGCACTCTCTACCTCTAAATATATTTACGTGTATGAAATCTGGTAATGCTTTGTGGTCCTGAGTTCTTTGTTCAACAAACAGTGACGCATCGCATGGTAAGTTTGAAACAAGAGAAAGGGACCCTGATTTTACCTCGTCATTTTTATCAATTATTAGCCATTTTATAAGAAATAAGCATTGGGATTAAGCATAATTCCCATTTCAATAACATCCGTTAAGAGTACATAAACAAGTAACAAATCATCGGCAATAAGCCTCTTCCATTGAGTTTGCGTTACGTCGACTCTAATTGTATTGTGTATAATTTGTTCGTTACGTCGACGGGCGTGTGTGATTGTTTTGTCTGCACTCTGCATTTGTGTCTTACCTGCCAATCATTGTGATTTTCATATGAAACCACCATCAACCACCAACCAGTGTCATTTACACATAAACAAATTCTTCTGCATACCCCATTTCTTTTTTTTTTGTAATTAATAACTATTAATGGTATACACATTATTTTTAAATTGCTTTATATTACAACCATTGCGTTTTTCAGGTCAGCAAAGTATTAAATATGTTGCATTTTATACGTGCCAAATACTGCAAAATATAACCAACATGGGGTTTCAACTGTTTTTGAACTAAATTTGATCTGGGATTCGAACCGAGGACTTAACAGATTACAAATTAAGCATGCAGCCGTCAAAATGATAATGATAGCGTAATTATTTTCAGAACATCACACGACCCGCGTATTGTGTGAAATTAGCGCGCGCCGCCACAGATGTGCTAAAATAATACGCGATAAGATAACAGCATTGTGGGAAGCGTGGATGTTAGGAAAGCATGTGTTATTAGTTTTGTAGCTCAGATTCGGGACAATATATATATATATATATCAATTCGAGCCAGTATATCGTGATATTAGCACGTTCAAACAAACAAACTCTTCAGATTTATATAATAGTATAGAAAATATCACAGATTCAGATAAAGAAGTTACTAACCTTCTTGTAAGATATCAGTTCGGAATCCGGAGTTTGTGCTCGATATAGCCATAGGAGCCCCCAATCACATGAGACCAAAAATGGCGTAAAATGGGCCTTAATTGCGCCTTTGCCTAGCCCATTGTGACATATTTAGTAATGATGCTTGATTGCTAAGTATTGCTTGAAGAGTTCGTTGTCAGACATTATATGTGGAGTTTACGCGTTTATGTTAAGTACTACATACATAGTATTGAAGTACGCTTCTGATATAAGATGCTTAAGTTACATAATCCCCAATAATTATTTTAATGTTTTTCAAATCAATACAATGTGTAACCGTTGAAGAATAGAAATCTGAAGCACATAACACGGTACTTAATTTGAAAAAAACAATCTCGACCAAAGTAGCTGATCATTTATTAGATGAAATTTTAATAGTGACCATAGATTTAACCTTATAATAATGCTACATGTTGAGATTAGTAAACAATGAACACTATGACCTATTCTACAAGATATAAAATGCCCTTTGCAGTAACCAGACCGGTGACTATTTATATCATTGCCTATGCCTATAAACTGTACTAGATTAGAGAGCCCACTAGATGATTTGAGTTAAAATACCGGATTCTGCGAGTCGCGGAACAGGCCTATAAATTCATAAGATTGTGTACGACAGTCGACAAGGCCGCGTTTACTACTCGTTCAGTAATAACATTTGGAGTTATGTTTAGCGATGACTGTGGACTAGTTGCTCGGTTCCGTGTGGCAATAATCACGTAATGTCACGCGGAATCTTGCCAAGAAATATCCTGCCTGCCTTGGTCCTTAGAAAGAGTAGGTAGTTAATAGTTATACTATAATATCCCCCTACCTTATTCTCTAGCTTACAGCTTACTTAGCATAGATGGTGGTTAATTAATTCCTGAAGTCACATGTTTTTGAATCAGTAATCAAATTTTGATTTCTCTAAAATATAGACCAATAGCGGCGATAGCCCAGTTGGGTGTGGAACGGACTGCCAAGACGAATGTCCGCAGGTTCAAATCCCAACGGCACACGCCTCTGACTTTTCTAAAACTCATTTGTGTATTCTTTGTGAATTTATCGTTTGCTTTAACGGTGAAGGAAAATATCGTGAGGAAACCTGCACACCTGAGAAGCTCTCTATAGGAATTTCGAAGATGTGTGAAGTCTACCAATCCGCACTAGGCCAGCGTGGTGGACTAAGGCCTAATCCCTCTCAGTAGTAGAGGAGGCCCGTGCTCAGCAGTGGGCAAGTATATAATACAGGGCTGATATTATTATTATTATTATAGACCAATAGAAAACCGCGAGGTTTAATAAATTACACTGTTGTATTTGAGAGCGAAAATCACGCAAGTTCGGGTAATTTACAATTTTCAAATATTATAGGACTTTATATTGTAAATAAATAAATACGTTGTCTTATATTTCAACTCGCTACAACAAATTAGCGTTTCTATGCTATGACACCACTCGAATTCCCCTCGGATTTAAACACAGAATAAGTACCCTGTTTGTGATGGTAATGCATGTGTGATTGTGAAATATAGTCGGCATTGGCCTCGTTGTGACTCGCACATTACTGTTTACTGGTACATGAGCTAACTAGATTTGTAAGATGGCTGTCGTAAAGGAATTATGTTTAGATGTACATGTTTTAAATTCAATAATGTCTCAACATTTACTCTATTTAAATATGAAAATTTACGAGGATATTCAATTTAACTTCATTTTGCATGAGCGATAGGTTGTAAAACGGAATGCAACAAATTTTCTCCCTTACCTGATTCCGAATCTTCTTCTCCGAAGATTGTAGTGAGAGGGGGTGGCGATGAGGTATTTGCCAACAGTTGATCCACTTGTTCGCTTTAAGATGTTTTTTGGACAATAAATCCTTCAAATATTAAAATAACACAAAGTCCTAAGACAAAGTTGTTGGGTAATTTGCAATCTGTTTTTGTCGTAAATAGTAATTTGTCCAAATCGTGACCGTTTCCTTAGTTTGAAAATAAATTTTATTAACTCTCCGTGAACCTGGTACGAAGCACAAGGCACTCCCAGCGGCCATGTGCCAGTAATTAGAGCCGCAGTCCCAGAGCCGCTCGGCCCTGTACCATATTCAGTGCTCGTGTTACCGCGACCCTGGACACTGACCAACCGTCCTCGTGACATGAGCTATCATGGCCAACTGGATTACTCATATTTAAACTATATTTTATTAGTGGTGTCCCCTGCTTAGTCCGTTTGATGAAAATTAGAATATAACTCTAAGGGATACTTTAATTAACAAAACCTGTAATTTACATAGGTCTTAGCGAAGACATCTTTCTCCAAACGTGGACGTTAATAGAAAACAAAAAATGTATGAGTACATGTTCAAGCAACAGACTTATCGATCGCATAGGTAATTCTCGTATATTAAATCTATTAGCGTTAAATAAAAATAAAAATAAAAATTAAATGATTATAACAAAGCGTCATTGCTACGCTTTACTAATTAGGCTATTTGTTCCGTATCATTTAATGTTATATCATAATTATGAGTAGTCCCACTAGTTACAATATCCTTAAAAGGCATATTTCCTTTGCTTAGCTGTAAATATATCAATACTGTGGCACCCCCAAGAGACCTACCAGTTTGAAATGTGCTGATAGTTTCATTTATTTCTTTGCTTTTTATAGTAATCATTTATTTCTTTGCTTCAGTTCCCACTATAAATTACCGCTTGTAGTACACCGTTAGCGGTTGAATAAGCTTGTAGGTAACCAATTCCACGAGACTTGAGTTTTGTTTAGTTATGATGTAATGTAGAATTGGTTTGGCGGAGTGGGATAGGTCAGTGATTCATGAATCATGAAATATAAATCGACGAAAGATGGAGAGTTTTGTGAATCTACGGGTCACCTGACTGGGCTTATTTCCTTTAATTTCATTTCATTGCGATATTAATTCCCAATTTTGAACAACTCGTGTGACGTTTTTGTATTAAATTGATTGGATTGTCTGACTTTGAGAATAAGGTCAAGCATCGCATCATTTTACTGCTATAAACTGCATTTCAGTTCTGGGAATAAAAATCTTAAATTTTTATTGGAAAAACGATAGTTATTTGGGTTTGGAATTATTCTCGATAGGCCTTGTACGATATAAGAGGGACATATCCGCGTACCATGACATCCCCCTCTGCCTACTCTAATCGGAGACAGGTGGGTATTGTGTTAAAGTAAAGTGTAACAAGGTATTATACGCGCTGCAGTGTTGAGTTACTGGCGACCCTGACAGGCGACCCGCCGCCGTCCCGTCTCAACCGGCTTGTGGAAGCCCTGTTTACTCAAATGTATTATATTTTAACGATTGGCATGCCCTTGGACGTCTGTAGCCACGTATAGACTTATGGCAGGTTTCCCAACATTTTATTGCAATAAAAAATAGTTAAGCGTCATCGTGACCCACGTAAGCGTGTCGCGTTCTGATCCGTTTTACTTCGGTGTATATAGGCCAGCATAATTGTGTTGACTGCCGAAGGGTAATCATTCCTCGTCAGTCGACATGACGCCACTCCACCATCAAGTACAGTGATGACATATCGCCGTACCCTTAGAAAAAAGCCTCGGTGAAAGAAAGAAAACAGTATTTTGAAAAGATAAATACTATGTTGTTTATTTGACCCGATTTTTCATAAAAAAAAACACTTGACTGTAGCTGTGGGTGCACTCATAGCGCCTGCGTCTAGTAGGCACTGCCTACCCGTCTGCTGTAAAGCAAAAAAGGCGGAAGCTAATGTATAACACAGTAATAATAACCTATTCGGGTTATTTGACGATTGATTCTGACTTTTACTTCTCGAGTTTTAGGTATAGATCTAAAACAATAAACACACATCACGCGAACGGGTAGGCTGACGCTCAACTAGGGCATTTACTTTTCACCATGTGTTCCGTCCCATGATGTGATAGGGGGCGAGCCTGTCGCTATAGGCAGCAAATTCCTTACTCTAGGCTCATACTGAGCAACTCCTGAGTCGATACTAAGCGATATAGATCAAGTATTATGTAATTTAATCTGACATTTCGTTATGAATGTCACGGAGCTATTCTCCGCCAGATTGGAGATAGGGAAATATTTTCGCCAAATCTATTGCGTAATGTCTATAAATTCTCAGTGTGCCTTATCTACGTTGCGATAACGTTAAATTTATCTCGCGAGATGCATAGTTCACATGACTTCGTTTTACTAAACAGAATGCATCATTCGAAAGCAAAACCAAGAAAGTTTTAGCTTTATTCTTTAACTTAGTCACAAGAGCGGGGATCTGGAAGTAGGCCAAGGGTTAAGTAACATAAAGATTATAAGGTAACAAATAGTTATTGTTAAGATATATATGGCATATCGTTTTTTGTAAAATTAAATGACATAAACAGTAGCATCACTAATCAAACATAGAAATTAAGGCATTTATTGCAATGAGCTAGCCTTCCAAAGACAGTAGATTTTAAGTTTAATAAGACCTAGTAATAGGGTATTTGCCCCATGTTTGTTCTTTACATTTATTTCATATAAAATCTAACATACAAAGATTGATGAAAATCAGACAAAAAATTAAGTTAATCAGCCTTTGGATTTCGGTTTAAGTGACGTCACCAGGAAGTCGGTGCATGCGAAAGATTGAGATGGAACGATATCCCCACTTCCGCCCACTACTGCACATTGCAATACTTGAATTATCGATTACTGTCTCGTTTATCAACCAATTTAATGCACTTTTCACAGAATGGCTACGTTTTCGTATTATTAGCTGTTACATATAAAATATTGTACAAAATAAAATATATGACAATCCTCTATTACATTAGCTCTCTCTCTCTATTCATTACTTGCATTATTGCCTATTACTCCATATTATGATAATATAATTATGTTCCTTTCACTTACATTGAATTAAAAATATCTTAAGTAAAATATGTTGCCTGTACATTGATACTTGGCAATTGGCATTCCTACACAGACGAACTGGCATATGAAATACAATCACCTAACAAGTTGCACAAATCAATTATCATTGAAAGTATAAGTATTAATTTGTCAGCGGTAAGACCAGTAAAAAACCCTTTAGCATACCGTTAGCAAAAACACGAGAATCAAGGCTACACCTTTCAACTGTACGAGCAAGAAATTTTTACATCAATCACCTAGAATCTAAAGAATGCCGTGCACAAGGCAAGCTAGTGGGTGCGATGGGTGCCTTGCTCTTTTTGAAGAGGTTGGGAGGATTTTTTGATCTTCCAGTAAAGGCTAATGTTTCTATAGTTGATTTTGAGCATAGAAGACCTTCTACGAGCTTTATATTAAATAAAACGGATCAAATAAATAATATACGAAAAGGGCAAGTAGGAGTACGCTTAACCGGCAAAAATATTCGAGAACGACTATGAATGTGAAGGAGACCAAAGAGGTGTAATAAATTTATGAAGTGAGTGCGTGAGTGTCTATGTCAATATGAAAATAATTATTGACCAATTTTTCCGTAGAACATATGCGCTTATCAAAATACTACGCCACTCATAAAACAAGCTTGCTACTAAAGTACAGCGTCATAGCAGTTAACACGAAAAGAAAACGACACGTAGGAAATGGAAATGTACTCGAGGACAAAAGAACAGTGGCGAGGTGCATTAGTCTTTGTCTATGCACTGCGCGGTGCGTCTGCATTAATGCCTGCCGCCTATCGATCCGCGGCGACGCGACACCGCTGGGAGCCGCACATCGACTGGGTTACGAATATATATAAATATCAGCCTTGTATTATACACTGTCCCACTGCTGGGCACGGGCCTCCTCTACTACTGAGAGGGATTAGGCCTGTCTTAAGAATTTATTTACTTATTATTACTTCAGTCGATCGATTCAGAAGAACAGGTATTCATTTTTTTCTTATGTTTACGCGAATGTTAGACATTAAAATTAAACTATTTTTCGGATTTTATCGCGATCTTAATTTCTGAAGACTGCAAAGTCTTCGAAACGTCCGGAGCAAACTAAAATATTAAAATCGCGATAAAATCCGCAAAATAGTTTAATTTTAATAGGTATTCTTTGTCATATTTAGAATAGGATTTTGACGAAATTTATTGAGTATGTTTGTCGTATGCAAAAATATGTGTGGAACATCAAGATTTAGTCTTTTTGTATATGAAAAGTCTGAACTTACTGTTTTGATCATCAAATTAAAACAATAGCCTACCAATTGCAGTGCAGTGTAGTAATTAGCGTGGCACTTTTCATGACGTCGGATGACTTGCGCAACGTAAATCTCTAGTTTTAGAAACACGTTTAAACGTTACAGGTCAATTTCTTCAAATATAATTCTAATTTCCAACTCCGAGACTGCATAAAATCGATGCTGCATAATAAAACGTGTGCGGCTCCCGGCGGCAACGTTCCCCGACCTTCGGGCCGCAATAAAAATGCAGCTAGTTAACTCCCGGAGGCCTTTGATGTTTTACAGTTAGTTTTAACGCGATTACCGCCTTCTGTTCTGCGTCGTGTTAAATGTTGTTTAATTATTCGCATGAATGACTTGTGACGCGATGTTAGCTTTGAGATAATTGTTTTGATAGTAAGTTTTCTTGTTCTGTAATATATTGTTCTTGGTACCATATACGTAGACGAAGCAAATGATTGTAAAACAAGATCAACGATGATCAACGTAGCAAGCGATGATGATGAAACTGAAACGTTATTAAATGTGATAATTATCTACATATAACTTTGAAATACAATTATTTAATGGTTTTTTTTCGCGGTTTTTATATTATTATTTTCTCCCGACGTTTTGAAGACTTTGCAGCGTTCCTGGTCACGGGGCGGACTGAGGTGTTTGAAAAGTCAAAGTTACAATATCTACTTACATTTTACAATTTTGCATAACTATAGTATAAAAACTGCAACAAAAGCCGTAAAATAGTTTTATTTCAATGTCTAACATTCGCGTAAACATAAGAAATCATACATATAACTTATTTTGAACCCTTATTTAAAGAAATCTCCAGTATATTTCCAAACCGAAGTTGGCAGTGCAAGTCACCGGGTCAAATATCAGTTGAAAACCGGAAGCGGCGCCGACTCACTAAAGTATTCCTTCCTCGTTTCGTCTATTTTCACATTTCCTTTAGTCGTTATTTGTTTTCTCTTTTTTCCGACGCCCGCTCCTTTTATGAGCTTTGAGCTTTTGTTCATTTTCATTTTAAAAAGGGTTTTGAAGGGAAATATTATATTTCCGAGAGTTAAAGTAATTGCAAAAAGGTGATGCAGTTATAATAGCTAAGATCATAAAAATGTCACACATTCATAGCATTTATTGACTTTATTTATCAAAACGTATATTTTGATGGAATTAAAAAAATCTTCCTAATTACATTACAATGTACAGTATACATATAATTATTTATAAGTTGATTAATATCTGGAAGGAGTTAATTCCACATGTTTATATCTCAATTAGTCGGTATTACATTTTTATTTACATAAATTACAATAAAAATGAATAAACTATTACACGCGGTTCATTATTTCTTCATTCATTTTGTAATTGTACCACAGAACAGCAGGATCGCTTTAGATACATGTCTGAAGATAATTTTTAAAGGCATATAATTTGTCGCGGTTCCTTTCCCAAATAAATAGAGTAAAATAACTATCCGTATTTATCATTTGGTTTTGTCCGCGGCTCCGTCCGCGTGAAAAAGTTTTCTGGCATACATATTAAAATGTAGGAATTTAGCTTCCTATTAGTAAGAAAATCTTCAAAATAGGTTCAGTAGTTCCTGAGATAATCCCTAAAAACCTACAAACTTCTTTATAATATTAGTATTATCATTTCAAAAATCCCTTGTACTTTATAAATAAAGTCGAGACAAAGAATTTTGTACTGTAAGTATTTCCAAGTAATCCCTTTGTACAGGAATTTCATTCATAACTCAAAATTATTGTACGTAAGAATATGTAGATATTCGTGTGCACCACAATTTCTGTGATAAAAATAAAGCAATTAATTATGTATTTTATTTTATTTACGTATAGCTTGTTTGAAAATAGAACAAATTAAAACGACAACAGCGACCTTGATACTCTAGAAAGCATTACTTGGCTACTCTGCCAAAGGCTCGAGTGGTTCAAGTCGGGCATGCGGCTGAATGTCAAGGTTCCGTGTCGCGTGCGAGTGCGACAGCGCTGTCGCGTGCTGCGCTAAACGTGTCTAATCGTTGCGATTTTTTGCACGAAAAACAAAGCCGATTGCGTCGGGTCATTCATCACTGTCCGAATATAGATGGACCGTTTGTGTGAAATTAATTTGTATGGTTTTTGTACTGAATGAAATGCCTCTATCGTACCGTTTACAACAACGGCTAAGCGTATTGCAGGGCCGTTCAATTGACCGTGTCCCAAGTAGAGTTGTTACCTATCAAGATCTAGAAGCTAATCAAGCAGCATATAGGCGTTAGAAACAAGGAAGCTGCGAGATCTAGCCCTAAATTATTTTTAATTGTATTTAGTACTTTAAACAGCTAGATATTTTTATTTTCCTTATTCATAAGAATCGGCAACAGTAAATTTAGATCCGGCTAGTAACACTCAGACTATCTCACGTATGTATTTACGTAATATATAGATTTTTTCAATTACGCTTAATAATCAGGATGAAGATCTGTGTAAAAACCTAATGATACACAAAAACAATTTGTTTCTTTCGCACAAAAATTTGTCGAATAAAAAGTAAACATACGATAATGCGAGCGTTTTGTACAAAAAGTTATAAAAACAGTTTCATAAGCGAATGTCTTCAATGTTCTTCATACAAGGTAATTACTTGCACGTTATTTAGTAATATAGCTGCACGCTGACGATGCTGTCTGCTTATCTCGCTACGCGTAAAGGATGATGGACGACATTAATAACGAGGTAAAGGTACATGATATTATGTACCAGTATGGTAGTTATGTTATACTTTGTAATCGTATTATAACGAAGATGAACACAGTAGCAAGATTTTATCTTTTTTAATGGAATTAATTAGTTGTGAATTCATTTATTTACTAGTGGTTAATTGTCACTTCCTTGGTATAATGGTGGAGTATTATAAGATATAGTATATTATAGGATGTGGACGGATAGGTCCTGGATTTAAATACCAGGTTGAGCACCTTTTTATGTGGCTTCCAGTACCATTTGTCGGGACCTGATCAAATAGACGGACATTCGTAAAACTAAGTCGAGTTCTTTGTGCATGCACGTTTGTAAAATTGTGTTAGGTCTCTTCCTAATAATCACTATACGTAATTTACTACCTATCTTCAATATACTATTATGGTCAATAAATTTAATGCTATAGATATTTCTCAGATATTAGTATAAGCTTCCTACTCACATGAGGTAATTTGCACGAGTTCCGTGTGGAAAGGCTATCGTGTCGCGTTTCTAATGCCGTCCAGATGGCTAGATAATCGACACCTGTCACTTTTGCATAGTATAAAAATATATAGTCTGACAAGGAGAATAAAAAACCTCGCTGTTTTGTAGAATATGGAACTAATTTCTTGTACTTACTGACAACTTTAAAATGAAGAAGCAATATTAGTGCTCACAAAGCAGATTTTTGTTATACTGGTCAGTCTATGCTTTAATACGGAGTGATATTGTGGTTTATAAGTCAGTTGTTTGTTGGGAGACCGTGGACAAATGTTTGTGCGATTCGCAAATATTTTTTGGGGGGATGTTGCCGATGGGGCCGCTTGAAGAGAGACCACCGTACTCAAGACACACCGCCCTAGTGGACCACGTAAGTGTCGCGATCCGGTATCAACCTGCGTGTATCCGGTTTCGAACAGGTCCGTTCATTGTGACTGGCGGGGAATATTGTCTGTTGATACTGCATCTGGATGGCATGATAGGATATGAATGATATATTTTATACTAAAGCAATAATTATCGTATACTACTCTTTGTTGTTTACATTTTATTCTCTCAAATTCAGATATTAATATGTAAATCACTTAAACCAATTTGTAAGCAAAAGTTTTCAAGCGTCTCAAAGTAACAAAGTAATGCTATACAACTCCAGTATAATAAAGCTGGAGTCATGACGGACCGTCGCCGAAATCAATAATGTGGACATACACTAGAGTTATTTTGTTTGGTTTGCGTAACGCTATGATTGACCACCGGTTATAAAGTAGCCGACTGGGGCCTTGCAGAGAGCAAGGGAGCAGGAAGAGCGGCAGTGTAAACTCGTAACATGGTTGTTCTTCTTTTTCTTTCTATACGTGCACCGCAAAGTCACCCCACGTCCAATAGAATGTCGACTGAAGAAAGATGTTTACCCCTTGGCAGTTGACACAAATATGCCGGCCTGTTGGAATTGGATATACACAGGCTGATCCCGCAACGCGACACACTTACGTGGCCCACTATGACGGGTTTTAACACCTGTGTACAGTGGTCGCTATCCGGCGGATATAAAATATATTATCCTAGCACCAGAAATTATCTTCTTTGCGTTATCTTTGCGAGATTATAATTATTTCGCACAGCAATTTCTATTGTCTTAAATGCGACGCAATGCATTACGTGCTGTCAAAATAACGTGCAGCATAGAGAATAAGGCTCTTAAAGTTACCATCTTCCAAATGGTAATCTACATTGCTTCATATCGACTGAATACGTACACGCAGTACAACATTCGTAATTCTGGTTACATTGTGGAGAATAAATCATATCTTGAAGAGCCTGTGCAGTCTGTTTTATTTGCGCTGACGACACGTATTTACATTCAAATATGTGTACTAAAAACGCGTATTCGTAAGTGCGTAAAAATATGCCGTTCGCATATTATGTCCTAATTTTATTAATCATATTTACAGCTAGTATATTTAGTAGTAAGGAGAAAGACCAACTGAATTTTGTACTTGAAATTATATCAGTAGATGCAGATAAAAAAGTAAATGTAGAAGTTAGCGTGCAATGTTTGTATTCACTTTGATGAGCAAGGGAAATAAATCTTTAAAAAAACTGTAAGTAGAGTGATATTCGAGGTGCAGTAAACCCACTTTGCTAAGCCTTTGATATAAAGCGTAGGAACGGACGTCATTCCATCAAGGCCACCTTTTCAATTTTTATTCTTACTTGTTTATTGCGACTTCCTTTGATCGATTTCCCACGCAGAAAAATGCATTTAAATAGTCAAGTTTGCGACGCGGTCCGAATGAAAGGGTTTTTTAATTTAAATTGTTCTTTTGTACTGCATTTATTACAAAACATAATCTTAGTACAAAAACTTCTGAACTGATTTTAATGAAATCCTCGTTAATTGGTTTTAGTTTTATTACATCTAGACCTCGATATAAACAAAGGTCAAGGATAGAGAATAATCTAGATTATTTTTTCCTCAAAAATTCTTTTATTCGGTCTGAACGATCCACGGCGAGCAAATGACCAAAGTAGTTCGTGCCATGATGTCGATTTTTATCGCTGACAGTTTCCAAATGAGATGCCGCGTTGCATCAGAGCGCTGCATTGTGCAAGCGAGCGAGGATGCCGTCCATTGTTACCCGCCCGGACAATGAACCCACACCTCCGCTGCGTTAAACCCGTTTAATTGTGATCACCTGTTTGAGAGGGATGGTTTGATGCGGTGCTATTGCTGTGAAAGAACTGGTAGGTTGGTGGTATGTGGTCTTCGGAAATGAATAATCTTATTGCTAAGGGAATAAAACATATTTTATTTACTACTTACATCAATTGGATATACGAGTTCTTATGTTAATTTTCTTGCCTTGCATTAACATAAAGATGTGATGTATTTTGGGATTCTATACGTCTTGTTTTAAATATTAAATACATAATAGTATATTGGATTCCATTATATTTTCTTTTGGTAATTTTGTCTTTTTTTTTTGTTGCAGGTACGTCACGTCTACAGAAGATCATACTTATTTGTATGTAAAACTAAGGTCTATTTAAATATTTTCAATGAGTGATTGACCTAACCATTTTATCTACAACCTTAGAATATAGAATCGATCGAGACAAGGCAGAAACAAAACAGTTTACTCAAATGCTCGACGTTTATTTATAAAGGAGTAGGCATTTAATTTCCGCCACGATTGGCACAGGTGTGCCGCTTGTGTAGGGCGCGCTTGTAGGGCCGGCCAAAATGGGCTGAGACAGAGGTTAGGGAGCGTCGGCTTTCACTCCGGGCCCTCCGATAGCGTCAGAGCTGGGTCACATGATAACGTGCGGGTCATTTGCTTCGCGAATTGTTCCGATGATTTGCAGAGGGTTTGCGTGTTTTGTTCAGATGGTGTTATTAGAGCATTATAGTTTAAGATCTATAAGCTAAGCTCTATGGTAGAGCCATTGTGATCAGTGTTATGTGTAGGGCATGAATAGACCGGCTATCATACTGAAAACGTTGGACTAACTGGGAAGTTAAACTATTTAATAATGGTCATAATGTACCAACGATTTCTTTGACAAGAGTGTTCATTGCCCAGGATAGCATATCATAAAGTCACTCACCACTTCGTTTCTCTTCGTTGACTCAAAATTGTCTTTCTTCTGTTATAAGAAAGACAATTTTGAGTCTCAACCGACGAAAATTTTAACACAGCCAATATTTTAAATATCGCTATCAAATATGTTATTCAATAAGCCTCAAATGCTGCAGCCGCCTGAGGGTTAAATGTAAAAGAGCTTATCAGCGGAGGGTTAAGGGTCGATTGAAAGCGCTTTCACTCTGTGCTCTCGCGGTAGGGAAGCTAATGTGAAATAACGTTATTTGCCACAAAATGATAGCTGAAGATACTTTACTCACTTGAGTATTTGATGATCATCGCATAATATTAATTGTAGAAGAATTTTTTACTGATTTTTGTTTGATGCTATTTAGTGCAAAAGTCTACATTTACTTCTAAACATTTTCACAAATCTTCTCATTCTATTTTATTAGTAAGATAAAATTTAGCTCACGTTGTCATCTTCGGAAGAGAAGTCGGAGGCGGGACCCGTGCATCCACTGTCAGCCCGGCTTATTTCCTTTCCACATTCCATATCTGGCGTAAATTCTAATTCCGAATAATTCGCATGTATTTTTTCTGATCAAAAAAGTACCAATAATAATAACATGAACTCAGAATCAATCCTAGAACACCAATTCACAATCAATTATTGTCACTGTCCAATTATGTTGCGACTAGTATGTCACGGAATGAAAATAACAACTTTACTTAAATAAAATTTATTCATTCGCCTAATGTGCTTGTCTACAAAGAGTACACTACCCGGTATATTGATAAATTTAAAATATACAAAATTACATTCAAAATTACGCAAAATATTCTATTGTTAACCCACGCTTATATTTTAGCAAACAATAACGAATCAATATGGGTCCGCGGTCCGCCCCCGGTGCGACATCTGCAGCGGTTATTTTGTGTCGCTGCAACTTTCCCCCTGACTCATCCGCCTGCAGCCGACCTCGACCTGACACTGATATGTCATCGGCTCCGGAATACTAAGTGAATTATCGTGTATGGACAGCCTCAACCCACTATGTTTACTTTAGACGTTTCAACGTGTTTGCTGGTTTAAGTCTGAGTGGATGCTCCTCTTGAAATATGCTGTGTATGGTATATAAAAAACTATTTCCAAATCAATAAGTTCCTAGAAGTATACAGGAGTTGCCATTGCGTTACTAAATGAAACCACATGCTTATATTCTTACAAATAACACTTTACAATAAGTAACTCTAACCGTAGATGTAAAATAAATGTGAATGAAAAGTAATTTTAATGTTACACATCCTAATGCCAATTCTACTTTATGAGAATTCGTCGGAGCGGAAAAATAACACTTTCAAACGAAAATGTACTTACGCACATACTATATTCGCACTAAATTACAAAGGGATAAAAAAATCCAACAACTAATATCGGTATTTTTGGCGAAAATATTTCTTTATTCTTTCGTGGATGATTTTTGGCACAATGTTAGGAATGGTAAAGACGAGCACTCGACCAACAATTAACACAATATCAAAATGACCCTGTATATACACATAAAAATCAATGCGTTGTTTTGATGCATGTAAACATAATAATAGACCCAGGTTATAAGTCGTATTATAAGTTATATATTATAAGTCATAAGTCATCCAGATAACCTAGATTTTGTTTATATCGAATAGAACTGAGGCGTAACAAAACATAATATACTAAGTAATAATCATTAGATGTGTTTTCAGTTGTATTGAACGAATAGCCACCGAAACCGCAACAATTAACGCTATTTTTATCAATTAGGACATGCTAAAACACCAAATCTAGGTATCTAGGACAATTTTTCGTCACGATCACAGCGTCAATCACAAACGCAAACACACTTTCTACATCCTGCCGATATCACAGATGATCGGAGAAAGTCGCGATAACTCCGGCCCGCGTGCACTCAGTATGCAGTTGTGATAAGAGACCTTATCAGTTGGCACTGTCAAGACATTCGTGGAAAATTCTCAAGATTTATTTACCTTATTTAAATATTGACTATGGCAAGGAACTGCATCGTAGATACTAACTAGTGTGTCATCTCCAAATAAGGCGACCAATAAAATGTTTACGCGAATGACGTTTTGAAGACTTTGCAACCTTCATGGTCACGGGGGAACTAAGGTGTTGGTCGTCCGAAAAGTCAAAGTTACTTTATCTACCTACATAATATTTACGCAGTTTTCGAAACGTCGCGTCGGGTGAAGATAGTAATAAAAAACTGCAATAAAATCCGTAAAAAAGACTTATTTCAACGACCAATAAGAAGCTGTGTTATTTGAAATACGTCAAAAATTTACCGACTTTATTGCATGTATAAGGCCTGGTCCCATAACATTAGCCGATATTCCGAAGCGAGCCTCTAAGAAAGGATTTTAATTTTACGCCACGTGGTAATGCAGTCTACCAGTAGGTACTTTATAATTATTTTTAACGCTACTACTCGTAAACAGTCGTGTTTCTATCAAACTATTTACTCATCTCGTCTTACAATGGCATTAAAAAGAAACATCTTTCTCTCATGTACCCTACAATTTAACACGATCTTAATGATAGCCAGGCACATCCGACTTTTAATGGCAAAAGTCATAACGACCCTGGGTTTTTGTTGCACACAACCGGCGCGCTCATTAAGCGCTATTACGCCACTGTGAATATGGAATTAGAAAGCCTCGCAAATTACTCCTAGCAGAAATTCCACACCGTGCGAGTAAGGGCAGTGATGTTAGTGGGGAAGGGAATACACTCAATACAAAGACAGTTACTAGCAATTAGAAAAAATGGTTCTGAACTTTCTTTGCGCCAGAAGACAGTAAGTTAATGAAAGATGACTCTGGATGTATTTGACTAATACTATCGTTAAGCAAACTGCCATTAGTTTAGGGAACATTGTAGCTAGTGTTGTTACTGGATATTGGCTTTAATATAATGATCCAAGGTGTAGAATGCAGTGCAGTGTTCCGCAGTGCTTAGTAACTCTTAGTTTTGGTTGACATTGTTACTGTTGGGGGTAGTCGTTTACAATCAGAGGAGGGCCTAGCTCGTCCGCATTCAGTTATCACATCCTGTATTTGGGTTTTGAAACTTACGCGTAAATAATAAGAGCCAGTTTTGCAATCATTAGTTATGGAAGTTTTGTCATTGTGTGATTACGTTCTCTTAATTTTTTATTACGTTACAAAAAATAATAAGTAATAAAACATTGTCTTGTGAAGTTATGTGTTCACGTAAGGAGGTCACAATATTTATAACGAGCTATTATTTTTTATATTTGCTCTCAATGTTGCTCAATGAGCTATGTGTTAATCAGTGAAAGTGAGGTTATATTTACTCGCGCTAGTGACTTGCGCCAGTAATTAATGTGATGTGACCTCAGTGTGATGCAAGTATCGCGCGGGTCAGTAGTTACTGAGCTTAATGTTTATCTTACGGAATATCCTAGTATGAATATGGCTTAAAACATTTTCGTCTTTCTTGCCTATATGTAAAACTAAAATATTACTTATTTTTAAATTTCATTTTTTATTAATTACATTATGTTAACGAACTTCGTAAAGGACTACGAGGCTTGCCTACTAACTAATACGTCTCATCAACATATTTTTTTAAATAATAAATTATTTTTGGCCCACATTTGACCAAACTCCGCTTCTGCAGCCATTTAAAATTCATCCAGTCCTCTCCCATTTGATAGCTCAGCGCGAACTTATAAAAGCTCGTTCTAAAAGCTCTTTTAATTGTCCGTTGTAACGCGTTAACTACGATGTTGTATTGATTATGAATTCGCCACAGTACATAAGTGGCTGTCGGTCGCGTGACTAACTCACTAACTTTCCCACACTTCAGAATCTATCGGAAGGGCTAGACGCGAGAGGTCACGGGTTCAATTCCCTTGCGTTGTTATATCTTGAATTACTTGGTCTAGTCATTTTACAAAAAACACATCACGCCTTTATTTATTTATTTATTTATTAAATAAATAAATTTTATTCTCAAGAGGGTATGGTGTTCCGTCCCGTAACAATATGATAAAGGATCCATCGCCATATCGGGCACAAATTCCAGGCTCTAGGCTGATAGTGAGCAGAAAAACCCAAATATCACTGCGCGACCTGGGATTCGAACCCATGACCGCAGTGAAATGGTCTTACTGCGCACACAATACAACTATGCCACCGAAGCAGTCATTAGAATTACGCAAGAAATCGCTGGATGCAGGCCGCTCCCAACATATCAGTCTGGATATCTCTTGGAGGTGGCCTATCCTCAATACAGGCTGATAATGGCGATTGAAAAGAATATGTCAGTTCGATGCATGATTTATAAATAGTTAACATCTCCATTAATGTCCTCCTAACCTCTGTTAGGAATTAATCTTCACTCTTTTGTTTGCCTCACCATAAAGCTTTGGAGGTTTGTCTAAGCGCGTGATCCTTCTATTAGGTCGTCATGATTGTGTCGAATGGCATGAGATAGCCATTCTGTCGCTATTCGATACTTTATCTGGACATCATGGCGCTCACCATCAGGTGCAGTTCAGTCACTTTATAATAATAATAATAATATCAGCCCTGTATTATATACTTGCCCACTGCTGAGCACGGGCCTCCTCTACTACTGAGAGGGATTAGGCCTTAGTCCACCACGCTGGCCTAGTACGGATTGGTAGACTTCACACACCTTTGAAATTCCTATAGAGAACTTCTCGGATGTGCAGGTTTCCTCACGATGTTTTCCTTCACCGTTAAAGCGTACGATAAATTCACAAAGAATACACACATGATTTTTTAGAAAAGTCAGAGGTGTGTGCCCCTTGGGATTTGAACCTGCGGACATTCGTCTTGGCAGTCCGTTCCACACCCAACTAGGCTATCGCCGCTTTTTTTCAGTCACTTTGCCATAACAGAATTAAAAAAAATCAAGGAAATCAAATCTAATCTGTGTCCAGTGCGACAATATACACACGAATAACATTACAGTCGGCTAGAAGATATCTTGTAGTTTTGCTCGAAGATTTGATTATAATACTTTTATTTATTGTCGTTGTATTTTCTTATATGTATAGCGAATAGATGGTTGTAGATTAATGATACTGTGCTGAATCATACGAAACACAATAATAAATTATCTCTCACACTCTCATTAGTTACGATTGTTGCGAAAGTAGACGCTATCGGATATTGCTAATTGGATAATAATACAAGTAATTTAACAATGAGAACTGCATGTAATGCAAAGGCTGTCTGTAAAAGAAATAAATCTTCGTATATTTATTTTAAAATTTCTTTTATGTGCAAAAGCTGTATAAAAATATTCTCGTATTATTTTTAATAAAATGCAGTTTGATATAGCAAGGGCCCCGAATAACTGGTTGTTTCTTTTTCGGAAGACGTGCGGTTAAATCGTGAGCACACGCTACTTTAATATGCACGGCGTGTCTTTGTTCTTTAGCCTTTACTATCGCTAATAGTGTCGCAAACTATTCCACGTACATATTTAATGATGTGTTCACACTAACAATTCACCGAATATTAATTTTGAACCAAAAAGGTTCAGTTTCTGTGGAACTGTTTGCCTGCAAAGGTGTCGCCTCCTTTCTAATATAAATAAAGGAATTAAGACACCTTTTGCGGACCAATTGTCTGGTATACGGTGCTGATCATTGGAAGATATAACGTCTTTAGCAGATGAGTAGGTCTTCCCTATATTTATTCTCAGATTTAGCCGAGTCACTTCTGTCAGAATTAAGAATATCACATACAAAGTTGTATTCACTAACGTCATTAGGGTCACTTTGCCGTGTCAAAAGCCTTTCTAAAATACATACTTGCTCATTCTTGATTTTAAAAACAACTTTTCAAACAGTCGAGTGTGGACACGACCCAACTAACACAAAAGGACAGCCCGGTGACGGCGGACACTAAACAGTTTTGTCATAACCGAGTATTGAAATAGAGAGTTGTTTACATCCGCTAGTCACGACCGCAGCGCTCACAAAAAACATTACGCTTTTGTCGGTCATCGCTAACGGTGCTGCCGTGCCGGCGCGGGGGCAGGCGATAGCAAGCTATAATATAGCTCTACATAGCGCTGTCGACCAAAGAAGAAAAGGAAAGAGGATCTGCATGCGTTCTGTAGCGGCGTATGGGTAGTTCCCCTGAAGAGGAACAGGTTGGTGCGGTCTTCTTCGGTAGTTCCATTGATGTTGACGAAATGGCGGTGTATACTCTAATTGTACCGCTATAGTTTGAACAAAATCAACTTCTATGAGAAGTTTGGAAAAGCAAAAGAGAATCAATTTCCTAACAGTGTTATTATACTTCAAAAGTCGGGTTTGATAAAATGAGAAGGAATTTCTTTCTTTCAAATAGCCACTATAATGGCACTCAAAATAGCCAGTATGACTTAAAATAACACTATAGTATTTTAATAACTCGCTAGGCATTGCATCGCGTCGCTTCATCCATGTGGAACAACTCTAAAAACTAGTGCGCGCTCGATATACCGTTGGATCTTTTTTGTTAGTTATGCAATTGTTATTTTTAGAAGGGCATTGTTTTCGCTGTGACGGGATTTTTTAAGCAATTGGCTGTATGAAAGCCTATTACTATGTTTGGGTAATGTAGATTTTATATTCAAATACCAATCTAGATTTAATTTTGTAGAGAAAATTACTACGATCAGCCACTTGCCATAAAAAATTACGTATACCTAGTTATTCCTCTATGCCATCTTTCTTTCACCGGATCCAAGCAATAAAGATCTCATCTGTCCACTCGTGGGAGAAACCTCATGGCCATAAAAAGGACCACATACACCAACCACGACAGCATTCTTGTCACAACCTCATTCCGCGGATAGTTCAAAAGAAACCTCTCTGCCCATTTTGGTCATCTGTCTGTGGAATAAATACTCAATTCAATTACACCAGTTATGGTCAGAAAGTAAGGAATGTCATTCGTCTACTTTTTGCGTAAAATTTTTCGAGAAGGAATATGTGACCGCTCAGGGCTGGTATGATTGATATTTTACATTCCGTGCAGACTTCACGTTCATCATAAACGTCATATTATCAATATGCTATAATATAAAACTAAGGAAAATAAGAAATTTCTTAGATAGATTAAAAATCCACGTAGTAATTGATATAGGTACAGGTCCGTCTGGAAAGCGGGCGTAAAATTTTATCGTCGCTCCTTGGAACAATAAAACAATGTTTCAACGAAGATCATTCAAGGACAATAATTCCATTACATTGAAATCGCTGAGAAAGTTCCAGACGACTTTTACTTAAAGTTGTTGCCAAATAACCTTCGGCCAGACGCGATGAAGCAATTCTTTTAAGGGCACATTTTGTGAAAAGAAGAAATTGAATATTTGATTAAAACACCGCTACAGTCCAAAAAATAATTAACTTTATATACGGGTTAATAATAAGTTATTAAAACACCAGAAATGTAATCTTTCCAATTTGTGTTTTTTGTTTATGCATATAAAAATATTTAGTGCATACTTACATAGTCTACATAGCTGCCTAATTTAATTTGAATATTTAATTGTGTATTTACTCAGCTTAGTTAGTAATTTAAGTTAGCTTTCTGTAAATATGGCAATGAGAAATATTATAATCTGTCTTAATTTCTATCAAAATTCCTCATTCCGTTCTAAATATTTTGTGGCATCTATTTTATTCTGTACGCTTCTTTTCACTTCGATTTTTTATAGGTACTGGGTTGTTTCTAATTATTGTAAAATGGTAATTCCATAGAATTCTCTAGTTAGAATCTTGTAGAAAACCGTAAAGATTGTTTGGTTTCGCTCTAATTGATTCGCTTACTCTGCGTGTTGCGTGTTCTCTGTTGGTATGTGAAGGTCTTGTACATCTCTAGACCCTAAAGCAACCAGTATGTTAAGACTGAAAAAGTATTTTTATTTATTACTTGGCGTTAGTTAGTTATTCTTCATAGAAGTTACTACAGACTGGATGTTCTGAACACTTTCTAAATAATTTTGACCTACGACTTTATGTTGCCGCATAGTCATTTTGCGTTACGAAGTTTTTGTTAAAGGTCAATCAAACTCATCTCCCTTCACTTCAAGATCCACAAGGCATTTGCAATACTTTTCTAATGATCACTCTCCCTTTAAAATGTTAAGGCACTCCCACTTTCTTATCATCATAAATTAATCATCTACCACCAAGTGACCGAATCACTTGTTCGCCTACTATAGCAGCAAGAATCTAGTATCATCTCCAATGATTGATTGTCATCCCAGTCTGTCAACTTTCTATGTCTCTGACGAGTGAAAGCCTAATGACCGCGACACGGAATCGAACTTAGTACCTTCGCTAGATAACACCACGTTATATAGTCTGTGGAATGAATTAATAAGAGCCAATGATTGATGACATGCGATCACTATGTTCGGATTTTTTTGTAACTTTATGTCGGCTCAAGAGTAAGGCTGGTGGTTTTGCTGGTAGTAGGATATTTGTATCCTCTCGGATAGCGACCCCAGACACAATGTGTAAAACCCGTCATAGCCCATGTAATTGTATCACGTTCTGGAATCAGCCTGTATAAATCCAGTTTCAAACAGGCCATCATGATAATGTTGACTGGCGAGGGGTAATCATTTCTTGTAAGTCGAAACTCTATCTGGAACTGGATCCCATTCACCATCAGGTGCAGTATCTCACTTGACCGTGCCCCTTATAAAAATGAAACTCAACAGCAAGCCGACATTTAAGACAGTGGCAATACCACGGTCGATCCGGCCGAATGGGCCGCGCTGAAGACAAAACATAACTACAGCGTGGATATGAAAACTACATACAACTTAATAACAAAGAATACGCTAAATAATATTATTTCAATACCAGTTAACACTCGTGTTTACTCAAGTGTTTATACTTAAAAAGGCTTCTTTTTACAAATCCCATGACAAAGAGGTTTGTGAATCAGCTACGGTAATGTAACTAAACAATATGGAGGCAATAGGTATATTACGTCAGGTGTATTGCGTATTGGTTATTTTTGTTGTTTGTGTCCGATGTGGTATTTATATTTAGTTGTTTTACATTGACGTATATTCTATAGACACGAACGTCCTTATAAACTAATTGCTCAAAATCTGAACTAAATTGGCAACCAAAACGTCGCTGTTATAATTTTACTTATCTGACTAATATTTTTTATTCACATTCATGTTTACACTTAGACTCGAGTTCTTATATTTTGAGCGTCACTCTGAACATAACCACGCGCTGTCAGTATTGAAATCATACTAAAGTCAGGTGTACGGATTACAGTACAGTTGAGTCGAACACAAAGAGTGTAAGGAATGCCAGATCTAGTACGTAATACATATATATGAATGGTTGTTTTACATTATTTATTAATGGTCGTTGCAGGCCAGATGACCGCTGTAGATGTAAGTATAAATAAAATGTTGACATGTTGACGGTCTATATTTCTATGTACATTTAAATTGTGATTGCCTTAATGCAAATACATTTTATGTTTTTTTCTTGTAGTCTGCCCTTTTGACGCTAAGCAAAACGCTAACATGTTCTGTCAGTAATAAGTGCAACTCATCGCCATTTAAACTTTCCAATTCAATATTCTGGGCAGTGTTGCTATTGTTTTCATAGTTTCATACAGCCGTGCGAAATCCTCAGTTCAGTTGCATAAGATATGACAAAAACATTGAAATCCATGCAAATAATGCCTCAGACAAAAGCTATGCCTACTAATGGCTATGTTAACATCAGATCAACGCGTTAAATCCGCACATAATATGACATAAATGATAATACTATCTGAATAAATGCCGGCAAATACCCTGGTGGGGAGATATTTCGCCAGCTGAAATTTTACGTAGATGATAAATGGCTATTAATATTTTATGCAGTTTATAGTCAACGTAAAATTCAAAATGTTGATCCCTTCACCAATAAAGAAGTCATTATTTTGCAACTTTTAGTACTGTATATTGCAAAACATTTACGATGTCGGCTTTTGACCATAAATGCAATGCGACAGTCGCCAGAATTATTAAAGTAAAACCCAAAATAGTACAAAACTTCGCAGTATTTCCTTTGAAACGCTTGCCATGAACATCGTCTGCTCGAAATTGATATGGTCAGCTTCTGGTGAAGATCACAGAAGGGAGACTATTCTGACGTCTGACGTTACTTTGATGTCATGAACTAAGTTACGGACGAAACTGTATATTTCCAAGGCCTCGATTCAGATGTGCTCGATAAATGTCGACGTCTATTTTCATGCGAAGACTTGGTTTTCGTTAAGTTTCTATTTTAGTTCTTGAAGTTCCATCAAGTTATATCTTATATTTTTCGATAAGGTAGTTTGAAAAGGGAATTTCGTGTCTGAATTTTAATTGGTAGACGCGTTTTTGTTTTTATTTTTTGGAACGTTCGTTTTGGGTTTTCATAACTTGATTGGCTAAATTTTTAGACAAGATAATTTCTCAAATGTAAAATTGTAATTTGAATTTTAAAATAATTGGTTATCAGTATATAAATTTATATATTTTTTAATCTTTATACCTATTACCGAACAACAGATTTTCTTTCATTGTCTTAAACAGTCACATATTATTTCCTAAAACTACCTTTAAGAACATAATGCTAAAATGCATATGAAAAATGATTTAAAAGCAAAAAGGGTTTAAAATGCTAAATAAAGCCCTCACCGATGACGATACACTCGAGTTGGCCCTCAAAGCCGACGCTCGAGCGCTCGTAGCCGACTGCATCATTAACAGATTTGAATCGACACTTCACAGCTCAGCTACTATCCACTCATCATCACTACTTAGTCGATTATACACGAAAAGGGGTGAAGTTTTGTGCAGATGTTTCCGACTTTTTGTTTTTTTTTTTCGTTTTTCATACGGGCGTGGCAAACTGCACCTGATAGTAAGCTAAGTAGGGTCCAGATAGAGCGTTCACTGACAAAAGATGATTTCCTCGTGACAGTCAACACTTATGCCAACATGTTTGGTCTATGTGCTCTGATGAAAATTTTATTGATCAATGCAAAGTTACCCAAAATAAGACACCGCTGTAGGATAAGCAACCTAAAATGTATACACTCTAATAAATATCGACCACGAAGTGTTACTTACGAGCCTCCTCTAAAGAGGGATTAGACTTATTGTCCACTACCCTAACAATGATAATCAGATGAATAGATTTTTGTATATTTTTCATTAGATTATTCAGGCTAGACTAGGTTCAACCTTGTATTCTTCCGGCTGAATAGGTTTTTATCGTGGTCACTGGAGCTGAAGTAACAAGCCTGTAGAATGTTCAAGAATATATTTAACGTGAATTATGTCGCATACCTTATTACTCTCAACTATGCGATGGGCATTGTCCCTTCAACATTTCCTTAATTTTCTCATTTTTTAAATATCAACAATGCACTTATTGCATACAAATCAAAGACGAGTTCAAGTTGATGTTATAATGGCAAAAAGACGGTTCTTTAATAGTTAAGCCATCAGAAATTGAATAATATAACTGCGTGGCTCCCCACTGTGCTCATTACGCTGAACATAGCACGTTAAGATTCATAATGTCCTCTAATTACACCGGCTACGATGTTCGTCAAACCGAGACACAGTGCTCGACAGGTATCGGCTAAGCCGTAGTGCAAATCCTCACAATCATTATAAAAGAAGCGTAACCAGCATGCCTTCCTAGTCTAATAAAGCGATCAATAATACATACTTCGTTTACAAATACATGTTAATATATTCTGGTTTTCTAAAAATACCACGCCAGTTTCCCCGACGCTATGGGTTGGTGTTTTTGCTGACTTCGTCACGGCTATTCGCGTGGACCGCACTCCGCACCATGTGAGCGTCACTCGACCAGACACGTGTACCGTAATCAGAGACTGATAGGGCTACCATAGTTAGGATGTGTTTTAGGCACATGAATTAAGCCTAAACCATTTTTTTTGACAATGGAATGAAAACGTTGATAGCTTGATTGATGTCATGAATCTGATTAGAGAGTAGCAACATCATGCAGAATTTAAAGCACTGCAAGCTACTTTTTAGCCTTTGCAATATAAAATCACTAATTTCAGAGTAATTCAAAATATTTGTATAATCTAGTAAGTTAAAACGTTACGTTTTAAGCAAAACCATACGCGGCAACCGGTGCATTGTTTCAAAACCCATTAAGAATCCCAAACTAGTGTACCAGCTAAAACTCGACGTTATTTAGGAAATAACCTGGTGATCTATGTAATTCCACATCTGAAAACTCTTAATTTTAAACTCGTCGACAACCCTACCCCGATATACAATACGTGGCCCGCTGGGGAGTGCCGTTGCGGAATAGATCGCGTTTCCTCGCCAGAGGCCGTGGCCCTCGCGCTTTAATTATGCACATCCCTCCTCGCGAAGGAATCTTATTCCTGCTTATTCTGTTTTAAAATTGGGTGGAGTGCAAATTGTAGTGAGGAGCCCAGTGGGTTTTTTTTATCCTTCCTTGAGACATACTTATCGGCATCTGATTGTTAGTATTGTGCAACTACGGAAAGAATAACATCTGAAACCATGCAGTCTAAATATGATGACATTAAACTAAGATAAGTTAAATATTTGTTACAGGAATAAAATACTTTGCCAGATCCTGATGGGAAAATATAGCGTATTTTATGTGTAATAATTTACTCCCTTATGTATAAGAAGCTGCATAAACGCGCTTGTAGAGTTACGGTCTAGGTCGATAAATAACAAATTCTAAACAGATATTTCTCTGCCAGATATGTAATATCATATTCTGTATTTTTACGTAACTCAATGTCAATTATACCGCATTATAGCAATAACCTAGAAAGGTTAAACACAAAACAACCGAAAGAAAAACTAAAATCATTTGTAACAATTCTATCTTTGTTCTTTTTTTTAATGACAAAACTTTTACGTCGAAATTATTTTGCGACTTTGCTAACGTTGTTTTAATGTTCCTTAAACGATATTGCGTGCGTTATCTGTTGTGATTGTCGAATGCTTTTACCCACGATCTCCGGGATAGCGAGCTAACGTACCTGCCCGCTCATTATAGAGATCGCGTGACTAATGGGCGGCGGTGTATTCTCGCGCATTAGACTTTCATGTCGAATAACTTGTGAATGTCGATTGTGATCATATAATTAAGTTTGTCAATTAAAGTAGCATTAGAAAAGCATTTCAATAAATGCAGAGTAATTAACCAGTGTATATATTTTGTATCCTATTCTATACAAAGTTGAAAAGGTTTAATAAACAATTGTCATGTAAAGGGATTAACCGGTCACTGCTACAGTGGACGTGTCTTTGTATAAAATAAAAAACGTAGTTAGAGCTGTCCTTAGATAACGCTTAGTTTTTTAGTTTAAATCTGTAAAAACATCGCACAACGCACGTGCTTCACCACAATGTGCAGGACAGTGGTTAGTTTGTTTACAACTCCAGTCGCACGCGATCAGTCAGTGTCAGAAGTTTCCGAGCCGCTCCACTACATAGTGGTCTCAAAACTTGTGCATAATATTCACTTGTGTCGAGTTTAGTTAGTCAGATAGATAAAATATACATTATTTGTAAGCAAATATCTATAAAATTGAATTTAAAAGATTGCTCTGATCGTATTAAACAGTTTCCTGGTAAATATTATAATGTAAAAAATTACGTGATGGTAAATTATCGAAATCGTCGTCATTAACGTGTCATAAAGTATTTTAACCTGATGTATGAATTATGACGTCACGCGGACCGCTCAATATTTATACAAAAAATACGGTCATTGGTCAACCTCTGATATCCGCATTAAGCAACACTGCGGATGACGTCACATTAACGTAGTACGTACTAAAGCAGTTTTTTAGTTCCGCTTTACTAAATATGAATGAAATTTTATAATTTCTTTAGTGTGGAATACTGGTGAGTGACTTGACCATACATTTATATTAGTGCTCTCTATACACAAAATTACAGACTCTCAGGTCACGTAGTGATTGATGAAATTTTACTAGATAGAGGTATAATAGTATATCTGTTGTACGCGAAAGTTTGAGTAAGTCCCGCCACATCGCGTCTGATATCACAGAGTGACGGGTATGCAGTGCCATGCAGAACTTCGCAAACAATTTTTTGCATGTTTTCTTTATACGAATCGAGGACTGACGCTTCGCCTACCATCAGGCAAGCAATGTTACTCTAATGAAAAAGTAACTGTGATTCAAAATAGATTATAAATCTGACCCGGAGTCACGAAAACATTTCGTATATGTCAGGACGAGCATACGTGGGCGAAATGTCAAATCCAATATTAGTATTAAGACGATTTACCGTTTCAAACTGGTTTGTATGTTTACCGGCATTGTGCTTGCTATTTGATGGTTAGATTTGGCTGATGATTCTTTTTGAGTATTCATATAGATTCTACGAGATCTCGAACCGAAGAGTCGCCAATCAAGAGCCCTAGATCCTAATTAAGTACTACGTAAATCATACGATGATAGAAGTTGATACAGGGGCATCTAACAATTGTACCATTTGTTTTGGGAATACAGATGTGCCAATAAATATAACATGTAAATTTTATTGAACATCTAAATAATGAAGATTTTATTTTTTCTGTTTACCATTACCTATACGCTAACTTAGTTTTGTAGTTGGAATTCTTTAACCCGTCTTAATCGGCTATATGAAACACGTTGACCACAAATACACTACCTATTTGTATTATACTGGGACAACGCTATTTTTTCTCCACAAAACCGTTCCGCCTGAGTTAATTATTCGCAATTTGAACTCGGAATAAAATTAGCATTTATTATTCAAATTCTATTTGCTTAGTTATGCGGCAAAGAGGCTACTTCGGTCTGTTTTCTTTTTAAAAGCAGTTTCAAATTGGAGGATTTCCAGTAGTTTTGCATACAATGTAACTTCGTTTTATTTTACATTCATGTTCCCGCAAATGGTCAATGTTTTTGTTGTATGATAATAAGTGAGTTCTGATTCCATATTTCAATACTTCATTTTCACTTCATTGAGGAAGTGTAATATTTCGTGTGACTGAGGGAGTTTCTTAATTCTAGCTTAGTAACAGACTATTCAAATAATTTCTGTCTGTGATATTAGGTAAATTTATTGAATCTTAATTTATTGTTTTTGTGAAAGTATTTAACCTTTGTATTTAAAGGATTTAATATTGGTATGAATTTTGAATATGTACTATAGGACCCAAGAATACCTATCTACCTTTGCGAAAAAATCAATCAAGAAATGAAAGTATTCTTTTGATGTAAAATCCTTGAGTCGAAATATTTCCTTACAACTTTATTTACAGCCAGAACCTAGAGTCCACTGAAGTCCTTATATTTATTCATACATTTGCCTTTTGCAGAAGGAGTCCCGCACGGACGTGCAGTTCCACCTGGCGGCTCTGCGCGGAGACTGCGACCGGCTGCGGCAGCTGCTCGACACCGGCAAGGTGCACATCGACTCCAGGGATAGGGTCAGTATACTCTTACATCTCGACTCATGCTTTTGAGGGTTAGACTGGTTATAGTGCAAATGGGACAGCTAGCGTTGAGACCAGTGGCTATAAAAAAACATTCCTAGATTATATTAAGTAGGTTGGTAATCGTATACTTTTAATAAAGTCTTCGAAATCCTTTGCGAAAATTGAACAAACAGAACTAAGTTTGTTTTTACTTACAAATGACTTATTTTGATTACTTTACTGTCGGAATCTGTTCGAAGATTAGGATTAGGATGGTTTATTAAAAACGGTAGATAAAGGAAAGGAATAAGGATTGAAAAGTTACTTGGCTTTTAAGAATGGCAGTTGTATCATCGCATGAAACGCAATTTTGCATCGGAGCTAAGCGACTTGTTATACATTTTCTCGCTTCATATACATGCATTTTTAATTATTTTGTAGAATCTAGCCCTAATAATTAGTACTTTTGTAGACTTAAGCCTTAATAATTAATTACTACTGTTTTTTAACGTAGGTGCGTCCGAAACGTAACGGGGCCATCCAAGGTAAACCTCCGAGATGTTTTTAAATATTAATAGGTTAGCGCGTGAGGCGGTCGCTTCCTGCCGATGATTAATGGCGAGTGTTAACCTACTGGGTACTTAACTAGAGTTACTGCTGTACGAGTGGATCTCGCACTCAAATAAAACGACCGCTATACGTTTTTATTCCTTACCTACCCACTTAATGGTGTGTCGTAAAGATGTGTAAGGAAGCGATTATTAGTGTTTCCCAAACAAATATAAACAGTATATCTGTATCGAAATGTCGGTTATAGCTTGATGAAATGTCAATGTATTGAACGTCGAGTTCGTTTAGACGTCATGCATTTATTAGTAGTTAAAATGCGATTGAGGATTATTAATATGTTCCTATTTAAAAGGCCTGTACTTCAAACCAAGAGCTATAAACAAAGTACCTGCTACCGAAATAACTACATTTCTTTTTTATCATCAACGGACTTGCATGCCGATCTACCAGTGTTAACATTAAGAAACCTTTAATCGAAATAAAAGTGTTTCAATTTTTTCCGGGACAAATTATAAATAATTGTGCGCTAAAATTCCTTTAATACCTTCAGCGATTAATAGGTTTATCGTTAATTAATAAAAAAACATAAACTATCACATATAAATGACTAAAAATAAAATTGAATTACCCGCCCCGCCGTCGCTTATCACTCAGTCCATTCTAACGTTGACCGGTGATGATTTATAGCGGTTACTCGAACCCGCAAGTCGTAACTGTTATGTAATAGACCGGTGGCGCTAATGCGCTGAGAACTTCGCGTTTTGTAACTAACGTGTGAATTGCGCAGTGTGCACCGCGGAATAGCGTGTGCTTGTGAATTAGACCATACGTTTGTTATACAGAATTATAATATAAATGTCACATAAAGTCCGATTGGTCCAAGCATCACGTATAAACTGCTGAATGGATTTTGATACATTATGTGCGATATTCCATTTAAAACAGTCTATAATATCAAGATATAATTAAAGAGAAATCGTATTATCTTATTTTACTACTTACATATAGCTGAAATATTGTTTGTCTGTTTGTATGCACTACATTCCATAATATTGGAATTTGAAATTTCTTTCACGTATAAAATTTACCATATCCCTGAGCGCTAGATTTTTTTTATTCCGGGAACGGATTGTACGTGCGCGTAGCCGCGAGAAAAAGCTATGCATAATAAAATGCAATGCATACGTAGTTAGTTTCATAATAAACACATACTAATATTCAGGACTGTCTCGATGGCGTAGTTGTACTGCATGCGCAGTCCGGCAGGGCTCTGAGGTCCTGGGTTCGAATCCCGGGCAGGGCAAAATGGTATTTGAATTTTTCTGCTTAGTATCAGCACGGAGTCTGGAATTCGTGCCCGATATGGCGATAGGCTCGCCCCTATCACATCATGGGACGGAACACATTTGGCGAAAAGTGGGTACCCTGGTTGCGCCTCTGCATACCCCTTCGGGGATAAATACGTGATGTGTGTATGTAATATTCAGGATGAAATAGGTAGAGACGCTAGTTATGCAATCGTTTCTAATACTAAGCAAATCTACACAGGTCATCAATTTGACCGCTTTGAACGGGTTCATACAATGTGCGTTCATTTAGATACAAACACTATCGACTATTTCTAGGGAATTCCGAACAGTTTATTGTTTTCTTTTGATATATATTGCATGTCGTTACACGAGGGTTCGGTGTCCGGTGAAATGTAGGGCTTGTAATACCAAACCTATTCAAAGTATTGGAATACCAAGCCCTACTCAATACTGCACATAGACCAACCCCAAAAATATCCACTGACCTGTTGTAAGCGGCCTGCATCCAGTTACATAATGTAGCTTGTCGAAATCTGCGCCACATATCTAATATGGTGGAAAGAACTGTTCTTTTCTAAATAAACCGTCGAAAGGATAATCAATTTGTTTTAATAATGACGTAATTTTTTTATTCTAAAGGTCTTAGGTATAATTTTATACAACCATGGAACTTTAAAATCCGTTTTTTTTTTCAAAATATTATAATTAAAGTAAGTATACGTGTAGGTAATCTCTGAACCTTCGATTTTCAAAATTGTTCCAAGAGTTAGGTTAGGTATCTCACTTCGGTTCAATTTTTATCTCATAAGTTACGTACATACAACAGGAAACTTCCTTATTCCATTTACAAAGCCTTGTCCTACTTCTCTGCTACTCGGTTATCCTCGAGGGCGGGTGTCGCGTGATGTGACTGCAAATTATCCAATTTAGGCTTTTTTATGCTATAGATAATGCCTAGATATGCGTTCACAACACTAATTTATGTCGCATTTTGCTGCGTATTTGTGTTGGATGGTGATTGAAGTAAATCCCATTTTTAACGACTGGTTATTTTATTTCTTAAGCAAATGGCATATGCAATGGCATAGCTGCCATGTTATATCGACTGATTCCGATACCAAAGGTGGTCAATGGTTTTTTTTTAAGACTTGGAAGATCGAATCCCGGACTTCCTAACATACTTTTTTTTGACTATGAGAAATGTATCTTAGATGACATTACAATTATAACAAAATTTTTATGTGAGCGCTTGTACTTTTTTGTGTTCATGCAGACTACTAAAAAGAAAACCGAAACTGTTTGTATCAGATAAAGGAAGTAGGAAGTCCGAAATAAATATAAAATGAGATCCCCTATAGCACTGAAGTGAATTTTGCATTACTTATGCGGTCTCTTTTAGTTATGTAGTCTTGGTGGATTCGTCCCTGACCTGCGACCTTGACCTGATGACCTTCCGCAATGTGACCTTTGTTAGAGGTTGGCAGAACGTATGTGAGTTATGAAACTTATTTACATGTACTAATTCATGACCTTATTATATGGTACCTAGTACCTACTTCGAATAATTAAAACGCGGGAATGAAATTTAAGCTTTGTGAATGCTAATCCAAGAAATGAATAATAAATACAATGTTTATGGTAATACTACGGTCGTCTCACATTAAACATTAATTACCATATTATTGCTCACTTTATTTAAACTACAATCTAGACACAAAACCAATTTATGTATTTAACGGGGAAGTCTGAGTTTCCAAATACAAATGTTTATCATTCCTTAATGGGATGTGTTCGGAGAGAAAATCGCGTTGTGAATTTTTCATACTGTAAGTATAAGTGAGTTTGTAATAGCATCTTAACATTACTATATTATGATAGAGCGATCAACATGATTGCGATCTACATTATTTCAAACTTTTTTTGAATTAATTTAAATTTTATTGACATCCTCAAATATATCAAAATAGCTTTTAAACCAATAAAAAGAAAAATCAAATCATTCCAGCGATTACACTGATTCCAATATTAATACGATGAAAAGCAACAAACTTCATCCCCCCAAACGAGGAAGATAGTTCCGTGTGGGTATTGTGTAACTCGAGTGAATTAAATCTATCCAAGAGCGGTGAGTGCACTGTGAGTAATGGACTCTTGATTCGTAAACACTCGCAGTGATGCGAGGCTGTTGTGAAGTGTGCTTGTGTCTACTCACACGAGACACGGTGTAGCTATGTATGTAATAGTAAAGACCTTGAGGGATAGTGTTTATTATTTTATTTTATTTTTTATGACTTTGAATGACGAAACGAGCTTGCCGTTCGCATAATCTATAAACAGTAGAAACATCATCCAACACCTTGAATTGCAAAGTATTCTTTGGTATTCTACTGCGCTAGCAATCTTGAGACATGGAATGTTAAGTCTTGTTATGTCAAGTAATTACACTGGCTACAGTGACCTTCAAACCGGAACACAACAGTGACTATACACTGCTGCCTAGCGGCAGAAATAGTCGAATAAATGATAATAAAATGTTATGTTATTAACATTAACTGTTTTATTCGATTACTGACAAATTAAATTTACTTGAAACTTGTGAAGCAGCAAGCAGGTTTAATAGCATTTAGATTTTGTACACGACTTGTTCGAGGATCTAAATAGGGATGCCAAAGCGTTTTTGGTGTGTTCTCTCAACTTAGCAAGAGCTCAGCCGATTTTATATCACATTTATAAAACAGCCTCAAACAATTTTACCGTTGCTTATTAATTTATTTTAGACGCAATAAATCGCTTTTCGCCACACCATAAAAAATATTATTTTCTTGTTTCTAGAACCTTACTCACTTATAACTCAGACACTTGATATCATAATTTGGAATCAGGTACGCATGAGCATTGAATTCGCGTCGCCGCGCTGTGTACGATAACAGAGCCGGCGGAGCGTGCCGCGTGCCTCGAGTAAACAACTGTTTATTACTCAGCTCTGGTAATTTTCAGTTAAGTGAGCTTGTGTTAAACTTGGTATAGTTTATGTAGCGCGAACTGTTTTGTATAATTCAGTGGTACGGAAGGTGTTTTGATATTTAGATGTTAACCAGCCACTCCTTCGCTATTTATGGGTGCCAGATGCATCAATGGGTATAAGACATTCGACACTATTACAGTTGATATAAAATATTCTGTTATAGAATTAAAGTGCAGAGACTTAGGTGGGTTTGTTGATGATAGACTAATTACCGGAAATCCTAAAACGCTGCATTCGGAAATCTATCCCTGTAACGTAGGACACTATATTCTGATATCTATTCCTGTACCCTATCTATGATTTTGCTTTGTGTATCGGAGCCCGCTGTCAACACTGGGGTAAATCTGCAAATGGTATACTGGAATCCTCCGGCTTAGCAACTGCAAGAGCTTGGAGGAAAGTTGGAAGGAGATATCTGGAGAAGGCAAGTGTGTGGGAAGAAAAAGGAACCCTCTTAGGATGCGCGGAGGGGAGAAGCCAAGAAATGTTCGCGAGCCCTCATGGGCCTCAATGTGTACTTACAACCATGAGGTATACACAATGAACTATGTGCCTAGGGCCGCGGTGAATGTCCCGCCGTGCATGGGCGTGCATTCGGTATGGAGACTGAGCGCATAAGAATTGCTTCGGGGATAATACAGTTAATTTAAACATACAAAAACATACCTTCGGTTAACCAATTTGGTAATTTCGTAGCCAATTAAAAAAAAACTTACTACGTTTCTATGCCATAACAAATTCACCAATATGTGTCGTGTCTAACAAGGGTGAGGTGTTAACCATACTTAAAACAATCAAAGTGCTGAACGTTCAAGTAAAGCGTTAAGTACCGCATACGAGCAATCCATTACCCTCCACGCGCCCTCCTCTTATGACGCCCTACTTGCACGCGGCTCTTTACAAACCGCGTTTACGTGACCACGGGCGAAAAGAAATGCAAACCAGGCCGATTATACTGTATAGAGGATGACAGAGGTCGGTGCGGGAATGAAAGTTAGGTATTTTAAATTACGAGGAACTAGCTCGCTTAATTGTAAGTGTCATGCTTGTATAAATAATGACACGATATAATTTTCTATTTATGTAGGTATGTATACCATAGCGCTGCGTTACGTTCGTCATGAGATCTCAGCTTTATTTCATCAACTTTAAAATTCCCGGTTTAATTTAATTACCATTAAGCCAGAAAAGGCGGTTACGAGAAAATGGAGCAATTTATTTTTTTATATTTACGTGCTGCAAGAATGAAACTCAGATACAAAGAAATGTAGTTGAACTGTCATTTAAAAAATAGGATAGGAATATTTTATATAAGCCCTTTTGAATTTCTTTTAGATACCACAACAGAATTATAATCAATTATTTTGATATTAGTTTTCGTTTTATGTAAATCTATTTCTTTGGTACACTTCACGTACCCTTAGAAACCTACCTACCTACCTTAGAAATGATTATCGAAGGATTCTCTTATTTACGACATACCTTCACCGTACCTATAAAGACATAAAATACAATGCAGTTATTTTATAATTATTCTTGTTCGCAGGATGGCACCACGCCCCTGATCCTGTCAGCGGCCATGGGGCACACGGAGTGCGTGCGGGAGCTCCTGGCGCAGGGAGCCGACCCCGCCTGTTGCAGGACGGTATGGACTTTTTTATACCAGTGGGCACTAGCTATGGTAAAACTCCGAGGCGGCGGTTATGGCGAGGTTTCGACAGAAATTGCTTAAATCATGTCCTTAGTGCTGGTTGAGCATTATAAAAATTCTAACAATTTAAATTGTCATCCAGAATGTCTGATGGTATATACCTATATAATGCAGTCTAAAAATCCAATTAGCCTTTTTTTGCTGTTGCTACAATGTGCGAACAGCGTCGCGGTATCGTGGTTTTCACAAGCCACAACCAGCGCCATCTAGTAGTCTCGAGTTATACTAACCTAATATTTTGTTCTTATTATAATATTTTATTGTTAACTAGGTGTTGCTCGCGATTTCTCCTGCGTGAAAAGCCTTTTCCGCTACAAATCTCCCTAAACAATTGACTCGATTCATAGCGCTATCTAAACGACTCCAGCGCCATCTTTTTATAGCATTATAAATTGCATTAATATGTCCCATGAGAGCGAATTGAGCATTTGTGTTATTTCAGAACATGGTTTATCCGTGTGCCTAATTCAAATCCGTTACGATGTTTCTGCGTTTACTTCTAACAAACATCCAAACTTTATAATCACATATTTCGCCTTTTTATTAGTACGAAGTAAAATTAATGCCGTTTTATTAATAACGAGCCCAAATTATTGTGTGTAGTTGCTTATAAATTTATATAATATGCTGCCATCTATGAGTAGTATTAAGAACTAAATACAAACTTCCAAAAAAATTATAATAGTCGGTGTAACCCTCTGCGATCTGCCTACATCACTTCAGAATGGATGGTGTAAAACATCGTAATATTTAATTGAAGACAGTCTTACTAACTACTTACAGAGTCACATTGCTGGATGGTCCAAAGCGTTAGCGACGGGTTCGTAGCGCACGCCCTTGTCTTATAACGATAAACTGTATATTATAGACTGATCCATACCGTGTTTATTTAATAACATTATCAGTATATACGGTCCCACTACTGAAAGGGTTTAGGCCTTACTCCAACTATCTGGCCTCATAAGGGTTGGCAGACATATCTTCGAAATTATTTTTTCACCATATTTTCCTTGTTAAAGCAAACGATTATTGATAAACTTGTTAATTTACACTATAAGATATACTTAGAGTAGCGCCCGTCAGACAGGAACCAGCGCGTTGTTCTTCGCGGCCCAGGGCGGGTTCCTGGACATCGCGAAGCTGTTGCTCGACGCGGGAGCGGCCATCGACGCGCCCAGCACGGTAAATATACCACTACCTTTTTCCACTTAGGATACTAGCTCAATATTTTTTTAACTGAGAAGCTGATCCCAGAATATATTAAAATAATGTGATAGTTTAAATCTGAAAATGGAAGGTAATTAGATGGCATAGACCAGTCGATAAAGCAGCCAGGATACAATGCTAACACTACCCAGAATTGCGAATTATAAAATATTGCCGAGATCTTCGTACTGCATAGCAAGTTTTTAATGTGTTGGTTACAGGACGGTGGCACGCCGTTGTTTGTTGCGTGTCAGTGCGGCCATCTGCCGGTCGTCGAGGAGTTGATAAGGAGAGGTGCAAATGTCAACTCCTGTATGAAGGTAAGTGTATAGTAGTTAAATTGCATAATTGTTTGCCGTTACACATGTTTGTTTTCTAGTAGTTTATCATTGTATTATGAAATATAGAAACGTGCTTCTAGATGTTACAATATTTCGTAAATAAGTAAGTAATAATTACTGATAATGCCGTCTAGACTATAGAGACGGTCTGTTATTTTATTATTTTTAAGACATTTATTTTAACAACACGCTAAAACATTTGAAATCTCTCTGTTCAAAATAAGCAAATTTTTGTGATAAGTTTCAGTTTTTACCGAACTAGTAATTATCATAATTTAGAATTATATGATTTAAAAATATATATAAAATGTCAGTAACGTCTACAGGCTACTAGTGTCGATCAATTGCATCCCCAAATATCGATTTTCAATTTAAGTGAACATAAATTTACAAGAAACATCAGGGCATAAGTTATCCGATTGCAGGATAAAGCGAGTCCGCTGTTCATCGCGGCGCAGAACGGGCACGAGGAGGTGTGCCGGCGGCTGGTGGCGGCGGGCGCGAGCGTGGACGCGGCGCGCGCGGACGCGGCGTCGCCGCTGTGGATCGCGGCGCAGTGCGGACACGACCACGTGGCGCGCGCGCTGCTCGCCGCCGGCGCGCGCGTCGACCACGTGCGCCAGGTGGGACACACCCGCAGACAATCATATACTTACATATATATTGAAATCGTGAAGTGAAGTACAGAACCATGCTCGTGAAATTACGACCAAGCTCCTCGATCGTGTCGAGGAGTGTCGCGGGGCAGCGGGACTAGTCCAAGACTCAGCCTCGACGCTATCGGCCATAATATGTGTGTGCACTCATGCTGCTCACACGGTAAGCCATTACAGAGAATAGTGGAGCGTGTCTTCGTAGATGAAGTGATTTATAACTAGCTTTTAAGGTTTCCGCTACGAGTTTCTATGACCACGCCCATACATGACCCCAACATGGTCCAAGTCTGCTCATATTTGCGTCTCTCCCTGTCCTTTGCATTGTCCCTAGGCACTGCTACCTCACTAATTAGGGCATTGGGGTAAGATACTTGTTGCTGGTCGGAGTGATGAAACTATTCAAAAACAGATACAAGAGTAATGAGTGAAAGAACTTAAAGTAAGTCATATAATTTGGTGTTTGTAATCGCTATCATTATTACATCTCCATCGTTCCACTATGTATGATAACTCTTTATAATCTAATCGATTTTGAATGAACTATTTTCAGGATGGTGCAACCCCGTTATTCAAAGCGGCCCACAAAGGACACGCAGCCGTAGTCTCAGAGTTGCTCAAATATAAACCTAACCTTGGACTGTTACCAGTAAGTTACATCGTTAATTTTATAATAAGCTTGATATTGTCTTAAATAGTGGTAATTTTAGTTGGTTAAATACTTATTGCTTAATTTTTTTTAAACCTTATGGCCCTTTAATTAACTGGCAACTGATAAGTGCAGTTAGCCCTATGATAGCGACTAATGCACATGAAATAAAGACTATTTTTTTTGTTAAAAATCCGTCTATGTTTGTATTTATACTCGTTAAATAATATATTCTTTTACTGAAATAATTAATTCTACGACTATGTAGTTTCCTTATTACAAAAGTCTGAAATCCCTTGCTAGTCTGTATTGATACTGCCCTCTAACGATCACCTGTGTAACTGCGTCCTCGACTGCTCACCGCTAGATGGCGTTGATGAGCATTACGAATGATTGTGTGGTGTTGTTGCAGAACGGTCAGACGGCGCTGCACGGCGCGGCGATGTTCGGGCAGCTGTCGTGCGTGAAGCTGCTGGCGCGGCGCAGCGACGTGCGCGCGCACAACGCGGCCGGCCTGAGCGCGCAGCAGGCGGCGGCGGCGGCGCGCAAGCACGACGTCGTCGCCTACCTGCGCTCGCTCGACCGCGCCTGACGCGCCACGCCCACAGCCGCCCCGCGCCGCCCTTACCGCCCCCTCCGCCCTCTTCGCCCCAACCACCTGTTTCGCCATCTACGCCATCGCTTCTTCCGCCCCAGATAAATATTCCGCCCATTGCACCCCTTTCGCCACTTCCGCCCCTTCCGGCACTTCCGCCCCTTCCGCCCTTTCCGCCCATTTCGCCATTTGCCTTGATGGTTATCTATATTGCCATGTCCCAATCCCAACACTACACTATTAAAAGTTATGCAATGGAGATTCGCAACCAAGTCAAATTCCCGCTCCAAACTACATCTTTAGCCAATTTTATTGTTTAATTCTCTTCTTTACGAAATGTGTATGTGTATAATATTATCTACTTTTAAGTGTACCAATATAGCGAATGATTACTTAAGTAAACCAATTTTGTGTTAGCAAGATACATATATAAAATTAATTAGCTTCAATATTTAAAAAAATATATTATGTAAATATATGGCAAAAATTGTATGCTTTTCTATAGTCATATTGCGCTATCTCATTTAACATATTAAGAATCGTTAAATATCTGTTAGTTCATAATGAAGAGAGAAATCAAGTTATATTGTGCAATTTTTCATACAAGTATATTTTAAGTAACATTGCTTAAGCTTTAAAGAAGCTGAGATATATAAATCCAATTTTATATGAAGTAAAAAATCTGTAATTTATTCCACATGAATTATTCTTTTTTGTAACTTTTATATTGAGAATTACTTTAACAAAAAATGTCATGTAAAGCTGAGACATTTATTTTTCTGCTCAGACATGATTATAAAAGTTGGATTCATAGACCTCAGACATACTGTAGGTATAGTTGGAGATAAAAAAGTAAATGATATTAAATCTCATATAAACTCGCATCGATCTGTACACAATCTGATTAAACATTAGGAGTAATACGTTATAATATTGTATTATTATAGATCATTGTACATAATATGTCGCCCGGCTCTTAAATCAGAAAAAAAAATGTGCTTAGGAACCAAAAACACGAACAACACTTTTTTAATGTTATAATCAAAATCGAGGGCCAAGCGTCTATATAAAATAGTAAGCTTTAGCTGTTCGCCTTAATTACAATACCTCACATGTAGTAGTTGTGGTTTAGACTGTAGCAATGCCAAATGAAATAACCAGTAATGGACACATACCATTTCATAGGACATGATAATGCTTTTTATTTACTATTGATGTGTCCTGCTTTTAGATTACAGTACCCTCAGATTTACAAATGATATTGCTACGTTTTAAAACACTTTTTAAAGCAACTAAACACATGTAGCCTATTATTGATATTTGAATATTGTCTTTTGGTTTAGTGCAGTAACTAGCCTTACAGCTGACGAGTTGAACGGTTGAGTTTACGATGGTGCTGTTTAGAGTTAAGCATGTGAAATGTACATACACACTACATACACTAGTCAATGTATATATATATGCTGCAGTTACATATTATAAACTTTTATACAACATAATTTTTTATGTACCTTAATGCCGAAACAGCTAATTTGGACTAGGTGTAAAAGATCACATAAAAATAAAATAATAACAAAGAAAACTTATGTGGTATTGACTATTGATCGATCAGCCGCAATGAGCGAGCGGGACATGTGCGGGGCCGGGGGCGGGGGTTGTCACAGCCGGTTGTTGTGGTATTAGGTATCAGAGGGCAACCGAAATGAGCCAGATTTTTATCAGAATCAAAGCTTACCTTGGTCACCTTATTGTACAGGACAGTACAAGAATGTGTTTTAAGCCATTTTTAAACAACACAAGTCATCACAGTTTTGCTAATGTAAATATTATGTAAACAAAATTTTACCTTATTTTAAGTATTTAAAAGCAATCACAACTTTTTTTAAAGTTACTTAAAATCACATTTAAAAAGATATGTAACTGCAGTTTCATTTTATTGTTTAGTTAAGTCTTACGTATTCGACAGAACACAATAGTAAAATATAACGATAGCTCTTGGTGTATTTTTGAACCTAGACCAATATGTTATTGTGGTCCATTCAATATCACTGATCCTACGTATTAGCTTAGAAATTATATATTTTCATACAGACATAATAATAACTGTTTTATCTAACACACACCATGCATTGTGCATTTTTATTTACATTTTATTAAACCATAAAGCTTTATAGGAAATCGGTTTATGAAATATTTTTTATTAAGCTACAGCTCGTATCGACTGTACATGAAATCTGTTGTATTTTAGTACTTAGTGTATCGTGTTATTTATTTTACGTTAGGTTAATTTATTTTTAAGATTTTAAAACTTCTATAACGCTCAATGTGCAAGTTTTATTTGAAATTTTAAGTACATTGTTTATTTTGAATCTCCCGATGATCTTACGATTAGATTTTACTTTAATTTTGAAGTAACGGTTATAAAGCACGCCATTTTTAAATAATGGTGACTGGTGCGCCATCTGTTAGCACACTGTATATAATAAACTCCGATAGATGTCGTTTACAAAAATATTTTTCGAACTGACATTTCATCATACCGTTTTTAAAAAGAAGTACATACATTCTGATGTACCCCAAGTATTTATACCCATTTACTTAATTATATTAGAATTTCATAAGTCATTAGCACATTGCGGCTTAAAACAGTTTTGTATTTATGAAGTTTGCTTTAGTTTATTGAATTGGTTTCATTCATTTATCGTCAACCAAATATTATTTTAGTGTCCCAAAATTATAAAATTACCCAAGCTAATTGAAATTAATTTGAGGGTAAAAATCTGGTTGATGATAGACATAAATAAAACTGCGCATTTGTTAAAACATTTTTGTTGTACGTAATAAAACCATTTTTATATATATACATGTTTTATTAAGTACTTTTTAATAAATTATTGTCATTATTATATATTTGCATTGGTCCCCTACTTAGTAAACAACATCTTTCAGCATACAAAGCCGTGTGTAAATGACTAAATGGTGAAACTAAATAAAAACAATATCTATATATTCCTTCTACACAAATCTATAAAATGCAATCATATACTATTTAAGTTAATATTTTTTTTATAGAAAGGTAGTATGCTACAATGCTATAAAAATTGTACAATGTGTCACATTGTGTGAACACAACAAACAGTAACATATAATTACATATTTTTAACAAGCAATATGCACATTGGTGAACCATTTAGTCAATGAGTATATAGATTAACCCTCTTCATCATAGACATTATTTATCTAAGGATGGAGCATTGCTGTGATAACTTGTCTGTTTCTCAGGTTGTTTTATCTGACGGCTTGCTGTTTGTTCAGCTTTGTTTATCTGACAGCCAACTAGGTCAAGTTGTATCTCAATATTAGCCAATCACAACGGCCCCATGTCTACGCACTGTGAAGGCTGCCGTGCCGTCAGCACTTAGCAGAAACAGACTTGTTATCACAGCAATGCTCCGTCCTTAGATAGTAAAAGGTTTATGAATAAGGTGGTATATGTTTTTTTCACATTGAGATGTCTACAAATCTTATAAATACCCACAGCTTTTTCCCACTACGGGAATAACAGCTTTCCTTGTCTTTAGTTCATTGTTTTAAGGCACTGTTCAAGCATGTCTGAAGCAGCAATAGCGAGGTGGTTTGCAGATGGTCGCATGGAGCCAAGAGTCTCCGTACAGCAATAAAACAACGCCAGTGGATCAGCATATTGTTTTTCCGATATATTGGCGGGAACTGGCGGTCTAGTACCTGCAGAAAATAAAAAAATTGATATCCTTAACTTACATTGTAGAAATAGTCCGTTTTCGGGACAATTTTAACCAACTCCTATAAAGGTAAATAAATATTTCACTGAATTATATCATTTACATCTCAGTACAATATTTTCATTGTGGCGCAACATAGAAAAGTAATAAATTTCGATCTTCCATATTATCTGTGCTGAGTAAGACTAAGTTGTTACAGTAATTTTGGGCTAGCATGCTATGTTGTTTTTATCCCAGTAATGGTCAATATTTTTACATCAGGAAAAATGTCTTTTGAAGTCTTACCAGTATTTGCATTGAGTAATACCTAGTATTGAAGACTATAATGGCGTTATTTTAGTGTAGCTTTTGTCAGCATAATTGAAAAATACTTGACAAAACCATTGCATGTTGGATTTCTTTAAATCTTTTAAAAGATAAGGCCTTAATATGTTATGATAGCACAATTTTCAACTTACCATATTTTTCTGAGAAGTAGTCCATGCTTTCTGTTGAGTCATCGAGACACACAACACTCTCGTCCATGGTTTCATCCTCAATCTGTGTGTGGGGAGCTGTCAGAGCCATCATCTCCCAGAATGTGAGTCCCAGAGGCCATATGTCTGTCCTGTCTGTAATCTCCCCTCCATGTATTACTTCTGGTGCACTCCACGCCTCTGTGCCTGGAATTAAAAATTAAGAATAAAAAAATCCTCCTTAATATTGAGTATACATAATAATTCTAATTTCACAATTAAACACAATATAGTTTTTTATTCTTTAGTAATTAGCAAATCACTAGAACTGCTAGTCTCATTATAAAAACTAATTCAATATTAGGAAACATTATTATTGCTGAGTACTAACTGCTAATGAGTAGTGTTTAACCTAAGAAGGGTTTTATGCAGAGTCTTGAGGATTTTAATTGATCAAAAGCTACTAATTAAAATGGGATAATTAAGACATGAAAGACCAATGCAGGTTATTAGACTACAATATATTGCTTACCATAATAAACAGCCTTGCCAGCGCTCTGCTTGTCAAACACCCCATTCTCGTCCAATGGCAGCGTTACTCCAAAGTCACAGAGCTTGCAGATGACAAAGTCTCCATTAACCAAGATGTTATATGACTTCATGTCTCCGTGGAGGATCTGCATTGTTGTGTGGAGGTAGTGTAGGGCACTAGCTATGTCTGCTGCCACCTGTTGAATAGGTTTTAATAAAACTAAGTGTTGAGGTAACTGATGGATTACCCGACATGAGATAAATGTACAAAAAAAAACAAAGAGTAAACTGACACTACTATATATGAAGTAAATTAATATGAATTGTTTTATACTACTACTTATGTACCTGCAGAAAGACAAGTTTCACACATAATCATAACTAGTATTGCATTGCTATTGTCACTTTGTAAAATAAGTTTTTACTTTCATTTATACAATAATTATTTTATACTTGATGAAAAACTAGGTTTTTCAAAACCAGGTGCACGCTCCAACAGTACCTTGTATAATATAAATTATTTAGTACAAATGGAACAATAAAATAAATAAATAACCAGTTTGCCTTATAAATGCTTCTGCTTCACCTTCATCCTTCATATTACAAAGTGTTAGACACAACTACTGTATCCATATTTCGCTGAGTTTACAATCAGGAGGGGTAAGAGCTAAACCCCATATTGGACAAAAATCCTAATCCTTAGTGATTATAATGTTATTTGAAGTTGATAAACTCAGATCATTAAATATAGTGCTCAGCTTGGGAATTAAACTCAGAACCTCACAGTAATAGAGCATACCTACTCTGCGACATTGTTTATGCTAAACAGGCCCAATATCAACACATTCCAAGGAGGCCTTTCAGGAGTGCAATATCTATACAAGCCAATTCTCCAGTAATCTAACCTAACATATAACAAGCCCTATAAGTACTACATAAAGTATGAAATCCATACCTTCAAAATCTGTCTAGATGTGAATGGTTCACAATTATCCTCAACTCTCTTCTCAATCATGTCCCCGAGGGGAAACATCACAGGCCTCCATTCCCAAGTACAATATCTTGGTCTTGCTGAATGCTCGGAATCCCACAATGTTAGGATGTGACATCCTCTGCAACAAATCCGCTTCAACTTTCAGACGCTCTGTGTATACTTTGTTGGGCTTCACACGTTTGTTGAGCATTTTTAGTGCCCACGGAGATCGGATCTGACCCGCGCGAGGTGATCTTACTAACTGCATTACTGACACACCTGTCCAAAAACATGCATTTGTTGTTAGGTATTTTATGCAATACACTTTTCCTTTAAAAATAACACCACCACTCATTAAAAATGTCAAATAAACGTGTACCAAAAAAGAGCCTCACAAAATGTACTCGACTTCAAATAAAATAAACAGAAAATAAATAATAACTTATAAAATATTGTTTGCTATGTTTTAAAAAGTGAATTTAGCTGCTTGAATACCTTAAGGAATTATAAAATATTGTTTACCTGTGCCATATCCCAATCTATTCAGAAAGGGGGACGGTGGAATCATTATTTTCTCATTTTGTACGGTATTTTTGGTTTTAATCGGTGTTTGAAACTCCGCCATTGTATAACTTTATAATTTAACACTTTAGTCCTTTCCTAAATCTTATTAGAAAACTTTCAAAGTAAAAGTACAAGCTAAGCAAAATGCCAACGAATTGTTGTGGTTTGAAATTTGAATTTATACGAACTTGGCAGTTGACAGTATAAAAATAGTGTCATCTATTTCTGTCTCAAATTCCATCTACTGAAAAGACTGAGATAAACTATAATTAATGCTACACATATGGAAATTTAATAAATGGAACATGAATTCATTTTACGTTCGGAATTGCATAAGACGAGTTTTTTTTCTCTTCGGCAAGGCGCAGATTGCGCATTTGTCAGAAACGACATGTTTTAAATTGAGGTTTTCATCCACCACATTGGATTTAACAGGCACTTTCAACTTGAACATATTCTAGGTTCAATGAGATAGGCAGTAATGCAACAACACAATCAAATTGCTTAACTGAAGTTTCTTGTTTTGCCGATTGCCTAAGGAATAAGCATAATACAATTCTACAATCGGTACTTCCATGACCAAATTCGTAAATTGTAATCCGGTAACTGTATTTTATTACATGGTACATCCTATCCGATTGATGTGCAATATATCATTCAAGTAATGAATATCCTTCCATTGCGCATGTATAAATATATTAGGTAACTCAAACCAGTATTTTTATGTAAATTATAGGAAGTATTAGTAATGAGAAACGATCACAAATAATGCGCTATTTAAATCTGTATTGACGTAATGTAGATAAACGGTTTAACAACAACGTAGGCTTTTAGTTTGTGGCTGAGGTTTGTGTTTACGGTAAGCTAAGCGGTAAAGACATTTCACTTTAGTGCCAAATGGGAAATTGGGTATTTGACATAGTAAAGAAATAAATAAATTTGGTATTGAACATTATATAATTTAAGGTGTTAATTAAGAATATTTGACTTAAATTACAAATAAAAATTATTTAATATTTTATTTTCCTAAATAAAAATAAGAGTTTTTGAATCTGTGCATCATTTACAAGAAACGTCTCAAGCGAGCAAGACTAGAGAACGTGACGTCACGATGTATTATATGTAATGTCTTGTCTATTGGTCTTGTAATTCCGAAAAAGATTTTGGCGCGTTTCGCAGGTTTCATTAATATTTATTTGATTATTTCGTGTCCAAAGTGCACTTCACCGAAAAACAAACATGGAAATTGGTTTTATTCAAGCGGACAGTGCAAATTTGCCAAAAATTGTGTCTTTTATGATCGCAAATTTCTTTGCCTCAAACTCGGACTTTTGTTCTGCAGAATTGAGGAACGTGAAAACTTCATTGTAAGTACAAAACTATCCTTTTCTGATATTTTGTTCAATTCACAATAGATTACAGTTTGATTTATGTACTTAGCCTTATTTTGTTTTGCTATAAAATAACCTTTGTGTCATGCACATGATAGGTACATGTTTACTTTGTAGACTATAAATACAAATAATACATTTATTACGTTACCAATAAAATCATAACTTATAAGAATCTTACTCTGGTTAGGTACCTGTTATTTGTGTAAAATCTTTTCAACGAAAAGTTTCTCGTATTGTGGCTATCTGTGATGCTTTATTTCTATTTTTACAGATCATCAAGACAGTTGTATGGTGATGATGCTAATTCGTATGCTAACTCAAATCCTAAAACATCAAGCTGATTACAAAGTGCTCGACATTCTTCAGTTCTCGATGCATTATTAGAGCATCAAGCATAAGAAAAGAAGTGACTGTGAAACGTTTTTAGCCAAAATTAATGGTGTTTTTACACAAGAAAATATAAATTTTGTGGAAAGTCTGACTCGAGCACAACACGAAATTCAAGCATGGCATGAGTTAAGGTATTATTTATTTATAGGTATTTGATTGCATTTTAAATGTGATGTTGCCTTTTTAAATGTGATTTGATACTGTAAGTATTGAACTAATAAGATATTTAAAATCAATGTTCTAGAGCAAAATTCTCAACTTGGGGTCTGTGGACATATCTATATCTATAGAGTCGGCTGATTTCAATGTTAAAGCTATATGAAGTTTCAGGTTGTGCTTAAGAGAAGCATTTTATTGTGATTTAAGGAGGTCTGTCGTGATCATCTTTGCTCATTTAGTGGTCCACAGTTAAGAAAGGTTGGAAAATGCTGTCTTAGATTAATATATATTGGAATTATATGTTTCCATGTGAGATGCAATCTCAAAATGTAAATTAGTCTTGTAGCTTTACTAGTCTTTGATGTTTGTGTTCACATTCATATGTGTTGGGCACCCATTCTACAGGGCATCCTAGTGGGGATATAGTATATGTGGCCACCAGGCAGTCACTAGTTTAACATTTAAAAAAAATGAATTTTCTTTTCAGGAATAAAAGCATCAAAAGCATTTGATGTTTCACAATGCAAAATAACTGTTGGATCCTTGGTTGCCTTAATAATGGGAGCTAAAGTACCAGATACTCCAACCATGAAAAGAGGAAAATCATTGGAAGAAGTGGTAAGAAAGGAGTTGGAAAAAAAAATATGACAAGATTGCAGAATGTGGTTTTATTATTAGCCAAAAATTCCCAATGGTAGCTGCATTGCCAGATGGTATTTTAAAGGGTGACACAGTTATTGAAATTAAATGTCCAACAAGCCAAAAAAGTTTTATAAACTATATATGTAACAACACAATCACAGAAAAGTTTGCAGTCTAAGTTCTTTTGCAAATGTATGTGAGTAATTTAACAAAAGGTTTATTTTGTGTGGCAGATTGGGAATTTGAAAAAAATAATAAAGTCCATGTAATACCAATAGAGTATGATGAGATCAAAGTAAATGATATTTTATCTAAAGTTGTAAAGTTTTGGAAGAATAATGTTTACAATCTATTGTAAAAACTTATTTTTATAACTTAATATAGGAAAATAAAACATTATATTCTAAATTTTGTTTTTATTCGTC